>NC_047107.1:54756252-54819020 GCF_902500255.1 Thalassophryne amazonica | reverse complement strand
CACACCACATACACACACACACATATATACACACACATACACACATATATACACATATATACACACTGACTGTTGTCGTTAACTCATCATTTAAGTGTCATTGTTCATTTTCATGGATGCTGCCTTATGGATACTCGGAACAGCTGCACTGAGATGAAGTCTTGACATGTACATATACTATGTCAGTTTATCAGTCAGTGGTTTAAAATTAAATGCCATTTTGTTGTACTTTTTCGTGTATGTAGTTGGGATACTTCAAGTTTTGTCTGATATTGAAAAACTCTAGTTAGTGAGCAATGAATTTTAGAAGAATATTACAACTAAAACAAGCATGTGACAAAGAAAAGCAAAGACATTATTTGCATTTGGTTTAGCTTGGTTTGTTCTTGAGAAGAGGCCCGTTAAACTGTGTGGTGAATGAAGACGTGAAAGGCGACGACCATCAAAGCACCAGTGAGACCATGAAAGCCGTGAAGGTTGGGGCTAAGTGATTCTTACACAGTGTACACAAAGGAACAAGAGAAACTCATTTGTCTTTGTCAAGTCTGAGTGTTGATGTGGGACACCTGTGTCAGAGGAGACACGAGTACGTGCATCTATCTACTTACACCTTAGCAAAGAGCTTTCTAGCTATTTGCCGCTACTGCACACATCTCATTTTTATCAAACAATATGCATCTTAACTGAATTACAACATCTTTTCCCCATATATTATAGTTGTTTTTTATTCTACATGAAAAAACTGGACAGACATCTATAGATGGTCTTCAGGACAAAAGCCTTTGTAATGCCATTTTTCAATGCCATTCACGATGATGAAATGCTCTCTTAAAGGTTGATGATGTCATACTTCTATCTGTTGCTTCCTTCATCAATTCCTTAGGATATTATTTCAACTGGGTTGCAACTGTTGGGGAGCAGTTGGAGACACAGATTAGTGACAAAATATGCGAATTAGCAATACTTTTTCAGTTGTAATCTCACTGAAATGATGACATGTTTGCACACAAAGTGCTTAAGATGGCTGTGTGCTGTTATTATAATGCTATTATGTGAAAAGAGGCTGTGGAAATACCCCCAATAGGTATCAAAGGCAAAGCACTATAAATAATAATAAAATAATTATAAATAAAAATACAAAAAAGCCCAGTGTGGCTCCACGGAGGAGGAGAAAAAAAAGGAAGAATACTGTGGTGGTGGCAACGCAGTCACCAATAGCAGAAACGTCATCCAGCAAAGTAACAGGCCATTGCGTCAGTCAGTATTGTCCCCACTAGATCCACTCTACTCTCCTGTGTTGAAGGAGGAGTAGATACAGATGTCCTTCTCGCTTCTCAGGAATGACTAGTATATGATCCTACACCGGATGGGCTCCGGGATCCATTCACAGCCCACCTCTCTGCGCACGGGCTGAGAGATTCTTGGGAAGTCCACCTCTCTGCGCAGGGGCTGAGGGATTCTTGGGAAGTCCACCTCTCTGCGCAGGGGCTGAGGGATTCTTGGGAAGTCCACCTCTCTGCACACGGGCTGAGGGATTCTCGCAAAGCTGCAATGTCCAGCAGCGCTTCAGGCTTATGTGTCCTCTGATTTGATTTAATTTATTTGGCAATAAGATACCTGTATGTAAAATAAACAATACAGTATATACAATTGCTGAGGATAACACAAAGCATCAAAGTTATTTACATTGTGGCCCACAAAAAACAATGAATAAATCTGATCATGCTCCTCCTCCTCCCCTGCCTGCTGGCCAAGTCGGAGTCAGCCAGGCAGCATAAAACATATTTCCATTGTTGTGATCATTAAAGAATTAAGTAAAAAAAAAAAAAAAATAGGTGAATCTAGATCGTGCCACATCCTCTGCAGGTCAGCGGCCTCCAGGAGAGGTGTCTAATCCAGCACGTCAAGGAGCACTTTGAGAGGATCCCTCAGCCTGTGCACAGAACTTTGTCGCACAATTGTTTGAGCAGGTCAAAAATCAAGTGGCACACGAGTGATGTCCTGTGACTCACGTGAGGGGATACCAAACCCCTCTGAACATCGTTCTAAATTTCACTAAATCCCTTCCGAATACCGCTTGCAAGCCGTCGCAGGCCACTGAGATACTACCCGTAGTTATGATCCTGAGGTTCTCTTATACCTTTAGGGAAAATGTGCACTAATTTCTGGGTGTTATTTTGGGCCTCTGCCCTCAGTTGTTTAAAGGTTCTATGGTTCCAAGATTCTTGATTTATTGTGTAAACAGTTATGTGAGGTACCATGATGATCTCCCCCCTTCTCCTAAGGTGGAACATTTTTCCCCTTCCTCTTAAACAAAAGAAGGAAATGGTTCTTCTGGTTGACCCTAAATACAGCCGTTTCTCAATTTACCCTGAATTATGGCAAGTTGTAGCCAAGTCATTGAGACTCTTTCCAAAAATTCCAACAATTTCTGGAATCTTTTAGAATGTTCTATGCTGTTTAAAGAGGCATTTACGTTTGCGTATATAGACCAATGACGCAATAAAAACTGAACATAGTGAAGAAAACCTGAAATAACTTTTTTGTTTTTAAATAACTTTCTAAAACAGACAATCTAACTGACATGTTTTTTGATCAAACTGAATAGATGCTGTAGCAGAAAATTTAGCCCAGGTGTATGTACAGTTACATTCACAATGGTAAAAAGGGATGCATGACTATATTGGGGAAGTATTGATATCAGGTGATAAAAACTTAAAAAGTTAACTAATCGGTATTTGCAAATACAATCATTTCCACCAAAAAAACATCAGATAATTTTATACATTCAGACTGCAGCATGTTTGATTCCCCCTTTAAGAGTTGGTGCAACATCATGTCTTGTCAACACTTTCACAAAATGTGACCAACAGACTGCCTCATGATTAGCCAGGGAAGTGGAAATGCATTATGGGAAGTATAGTTTATTTTGTCTTTTTTTTTTTTATGCAGGTGGCCCATGAGAAACATTTTATGAAGTTTTGTTTCAGACATAAGCGAGGGGCTCACAATGGATTTTATACATTCAAGTGTCTTGAACACGTCATCTTTTAGAACTTGCAAGCCAACGTGATCCTAATAGGTTAATGTTAGCATATGGCAAGTTCTGGTATTGTTAGGGTTTACGCTTTTGTCTTCCCCTGTCCTTGTGTGTTTTGCCATTTTCCCTCCCTGGTGTGTCATGTTTGTATAAGTCTGCCTCTGTGTTGCTGGGTGGGGACTTTGTGTTGACTCCTCTGGCCTGCCCATCTGGGCCCGGTTTCATAAAGCAGTCTAATCCTGTTTAGTCAAATAAATTCACTTAGTAGACTAGGTTTTTGACATTAGTTGTCGCACAAAGCGCTTAGTCGCCTGAAGTTTCACATTACCCGACTAAACTTTTTAGCCTGGTACAGAGGGGGGCTAATCTTATTTTAGTCGATAAAACCTCAATGTCTTACCTCAAAAAATGGCAGCTACTAAAGTACCACTACTTGATGGAACACTCAAAAGCACCCCTACATCGCTCGTATTCCTTTAAGGCCTGGTTCACACGGCAGGATAATTAGGCCGATATCGGACCCGATCTTCCCCTTCCGACAATCTTAAGGACGCTCCAACAATCATGATGACACTAAAAATAATCTTATCAGATGTTCCTGCCGTGTGTAGTGTGTTAAGAGCACTCTGATCTGCTCTGAAGGACGTCAGGGGCGCTCCGATCACAAATCAGGGATATTCAACATGTTGGATTGTCTTGGCCCGATATCGCAGCATGTGTGGTGTCCTCCGACCACAAACGAGCATGCAAGCCTGCTGAATGTGACGTGCAGCCAATCAGAAAGCGATGTGAAGGACGTACATTGTGGAAAATAAAATCAAAACAGCTGTTCTGACTTACCAGAAAGTCCGGTGGTCACTCTGTGTCCACTCCTTTAAAGAACACCTTTTCTTTTTCTTTTTGTATTGTTTTTTCCCCCTCTGTTTTAAATAGTCCACAAAGTATCTCCGTTTGTTTACCCAGAAGTCACGTTTAATCTCGAGAGATTTTGCGAGATTTCCTGTCTGACCTGCGAATGTTCGTGTGTGAAATCTGTTCATGTGTGGTGTTGATCTTACTGTGTGGCTGGACACCACACACTATACGACCAAACCTGTTAGACACGATTTTTTATTTTTTTATCTTCACGTGTATGGTCTCTCCAGTTTTGGAAACCTAAAGATAATTTTAAAATACTGTCGTGTGAACCGGGCTTAAGAGGAACTTCCTCTGCTTTTGGCTTTGGTTGCAGCAGACAACTGTCATGATGTGTTTGTGACAGTTCTCACATGAGCCACTGGGCGTCAATGTTACGCTGAGCAGCGTTGTGTGCACAAAAAGGTTGACAAAAGTGTTAAAGAAGAAACTGAAGAGTGAAACTGCTAGGCTAAGTGCTAAGCATGCTGTTCTGCAGTTCACATGGGTCCATAAATGTTAATAAATCCAGTTAACAAAACAAAGGCTGGATAGTTCATGACAACGACCAACCCATGGAGCCATCTCTCGGCAATGGCAGGCCCGAGGCCGTTATGCCTGTGAAAACTAAGGTAAGACAGTTAATCTACAAGTTTAACCATTGATGTGAAAGGGTGATTAGACAGATAATGTTAGGTGACTAACTGTAGCCCACTAAGAAGGTTTTGTAGACTGGAAGACTAGATTGTTTTATGAAACTGGGCCCAGATCCTCAGTAGCTGCTGAGACTGCCTACCTGCAACCAATCAGCAATCAAACCTCTGCCAGCTTTAACCGTGGCTCAGACATCCAGACGCTGCCAGATCTTTCACTTTCCCTTGTGATACTGATACCTAGGCCTCATCTCTGAAGATTTTTTTCGTTTTGTATTTTTGATGTTATCTTCTTGAAACTTTTGCTTACCTGTTCTCTCTGTGCTTCAGATCTGCCATGCTCGATCCACCCATATCTGACTGTTCTGCCTGCCCTACCCAGCTGTTCCTGTCCTCCGCTATCAGACCACTCCAGCCATGCTTGCCTGCATCTCACCTAAAATAAACTGAAAAAAATCTGTGCTGTTTGTACTTTGGGCCCTATCTGTCAGCTGCTAGGTCAACCCTAACAGGTATGTGTGGACACCCACAGTGCTGTCCCTGTTCTGACACAGAGAAACCTGTCTGATTATCATAGTGGAGCAGATAAATATGACTTCTGGCCAGAATTGTTCACTTGGTGATACAAGCATTAGATTTGACATGAATGTTCTTCATATTGCGCTTATATTTTATTTATTATATTTAATCTTTGCTGCTACTGACTAGTTGTCACCAATGAAATTTCGTTGTTTATTATGTCAGTCTGTCTCTCTCTCTCAGACTGAGGGGAAAAAAAGTGCTGGCCACTTGAAAATCCAATATGGCGGCCAGGTAGGGGTCAAAATTTAAAAATGCTCCAGTCATATTGAAAGCTATATCACAAAGATTCCAAAAAGGTACAGTTTGAACTATCTATGACTGAATGTATGGAGTTATGGTGTAAAAATAGCTAGAATGGTGGCAAAGGTCAGTTTCAGTTTGTACAGGGGTCAAAAGTTGAAGTTGCTCCAATCTTTGTAAAATGTGATACAAATTATTGTGTACAGATTTAACCACAACCAACAGTCAGAAGACTCTTTCCCAACCATGTGTCCTAAATAAATCTGTTTTATGTGGTGTCACTTGCATTATGGGGGAAAACCAGTTATGAGATTTTGGTCATGTTTTGCATTTCTCTGGACATGATCTAGCAAACAGGTGCCTCAGTGTTGAGAGCCCCAAATGAAATGGCCAAGGACACACTCGGGTTTCACCTGATGGGTGGTTACTTTCAGGAGGTGGGGATGGACCAATTGTCTGCCTGAGTAGTTACCAACCTAAACCGGTTCTGCAGTGTGATGGATGCAACAATGTGCAGCACCAGTGGTGCTCACTGACCTAAACAATGAGGTTTTGTCTCCAATATCAATTATTTTTGTCAGGATCTCAGGGGAGAATCATGCCAACCTGTTCAAGGACTTTAAAATGTGGCATACCTCTTTATTTTATGCAGTACATTGGTGACGCTCTTTATGTTGTTAACAGTACTATTTGTGACTGAAGCCCAGTGCACATTGAGACTTCAGCAGTTTCATAAGATCACTGCAAGCCACATTATGCAACATGGATAAATTTAATTTAGGCAAGACTCCAAATTTGATGCATGCAGACTGTATGATGTAACACAGGATCACGAGAAGAAACCATCATTTCACCCTGACAACCAACAATGGAAAAAGAAGCTTGTATTTATTGACATGTCACACAAAATCTGTCAGAATGGAGGGAAGTCATTTACGATGGCAAATTGGACAGACTATGTTTCTGGTGATACAGTAGTGACTCCTTTTATCAACTGTTTAGAAAGCCATTCTGTGTGTGCTTCGTATAATATATATATATATATAAAATGAAAAGACAGATCCACACCTTGGCTGCACTTGTTTTTTTTTTTTGCTAAGGGTTGAGAAAAAAGCTGGCTGGACTGCACCATTTCTAGATGTAGGTTATGGAATTTCAAACTGCTCCCCCCCCCAAGGCTCTTTGTTGTGAAAATGGCTGTCTTCAAATCTGTCACACAGTGTGATGTAAGCCAATTGCTTTCAGAACCATGACAAAAGATAACACCACGTTTCTTTCATCATGCTAATCTTTTGTCTGGGACAGCCAAAAATCATACAGTGTATACTGCGCTTTACAGAAAATAACATATGGTTGTCAATTTTACCTAAAAATGAAATGTGGCAGCAGCTTACCTCTTATCCAAGTTTAAATAATTTCCTTGTTTTTCATGAGTGAATTTGTAAATTTTAATCATGGAATCAAATTTATAATTTGTGAGCACAAGACAACCTGCAGCTGTAGATAATTTCTCTGATTCTGGGAGCCAAGTTCTGAGACCCATCGGCTATAAAATGATTTTATGTAGCGTGGCGTCAACTCAGCCACATGGGGTGTGCAGCCAGTACATTCTGAGTGCCGGTCCCAAGCCCGGATAAATGAGGAGGGTTGCGTCAGGAAGGGCATCCGGCGTAAAACAAGCCAACTCAACTATGCAGACTAAGAATCGAATTCCCATACCGGATCGGTCGCAGCCCGGGTTAACAATGTCTGCCACCGGTGCTGTTGCCCAACAGGGTGCTGGTGGAAATTGGGCTGCTGCTGGGCAAAGACAACGAAGAAGAGGAGGAAAACGTTGCCACAAACAGCGGGAGAAGAAGAAAACTAGAAGGGTGGAAATGAGAGTGGGGACTTTGAATGTAGGTAGTATGAGCGGTAAAGCGAGACAGCTGGCTGATATGATGGAGAGGAGAAAGGTAGATATTGTGTGTGCAAGAGACCAAGTGGAAGGGAAGTAAGAGCAGGAGCATCGGCGGTGGGTACAAGTTGTTGTACCATGGTGAGGACAGGAAGAGAAATGCTGTTGGGGTCATTTTAAAGGAAGAGTATGTTAAAAGTGTGTTGGAGGTTAAGCGAGTGTCTGACAGGGTGATGAATGTGAAGTTGGAAATCGGGTGACGATGAGTATGAACAGTGCATATGCCACACAGGTAGGTTGTGAGATGAAGGAGAAAGAAGATTTCTGGAGTTTTTTAGATGAGGTGGTGGAGAGTGTGCCCAAGCATGAAAGAGTGGTGACAGGAGCGGACTTCAATGGTCATGCTGGTGAAGGGAACAGAGGTGATGAGGAAGTAATGGGTAGATATGGTATCAAGGATAGGAATGGGGAAAGACAGATGGTAGTTGATTTTGCAAAAAGGATGGAAATGGCTGTGGTGAATACGTACTTTAAGAAAAGGGAGGAGCACAGGGTAACATATAAGAGTGGAGGAAGATGCACACAGGTGGACTACATTCTTTATAGGAGATGCAAGCTAAAAGAAATCAGAGACTGTAAGGTGGTGGCAGGAGGAGTGTCACTAGACAGCATAGGATGGTTGTTTGTAGGATGACTTTAGAGGTAAAGAAGAAGAGAGTGAGAGCTCAACAAAGGATCAGATGGTGGAAGCTGAAGGAGGAAGACTGTTGTGTGAAATTTAGCGAGCAGGTGAGAAGCACTGGTTGGAGGGGAAGCAATTTTGGACAACTGGAAAAGTACTGCAGATGTGGTGAGGGAGACAGCTAGGACAGTACTGGGTATGACATCTGGACAGTGGAAGGAAGACAAGGAGACTTGGTGGTGGAATGAAGAGGTCCAGGAAAGCATAAGGAGAAAGAGGTTGGCGAAAAAGTTTTGGGATAGTCAGAGAGATGAAGAAAGACAGGAGTACAAGGAGATGCGGTGTAAGGCGAAAGAGAAGTGGCAAAAGCAAAGGAAAAGGCATATTGCGAGCTGTACAAGAAGTTGAATAGTAAGGAAGGAGAAAAGGACTTGTACTGATTGGCCAGCCAAAGGGACAGAGCTGGAAAGGATGTGCAGCAGATGACATTGTGATGTGTAGTGAGAGTAGAGAGCAAGTTGTCTAGTCTGGAGAAGTGGAGATATGCTTTGGAGAGAAGGGGAATGAAAGTCAGCGGAGCTGGAGGTGGCAGAGCTGAAGATGTTGAGATTCTCTTTGGGAGTGACAAGAATGGACAAGATTAGGAATGAACATATCAGAGGGACAGCTCAGGTGGGACGGTTTGGAGACAAAGTCAGAGAGGCGAGACTGAGATGGTTTGGACATGTGCAGAGGAGGGACCCAGGGTATATAGGGAGAAGGATGCTGAGGATGGAGCCAACAGGCAGGAGGAGAAGAGGGAGGCCAAAGAGGAGGTTCATGGATGTGCTGAGAGAGGACATGCAGGTGGTTGGTGTGACAGAGGAAGATACAGAGGACAGGGTGAGATGAAAACGATTGATCTGCTGTGGTGACCCCTAACAGGAACAGACGAAAGACAAAGAAGAAGAAGATGTAGCGTGGCGTCAAGCGTGTCAAATCGGGACACACTGGCACAACGAATTGCATAGCAGTGCGGGGATCAAATTCGCACAAATGTCAAGGTGCATTAAGGCTCGTGCCAAATCAACATGCAGATCTGCTGTGGCTAACCTGAGGGAAGGAGCTAAAAGAACTTACTTTTATTGTTGAAGAAACTTTTCTATGACACCAAAATAGATCCTTGTCATTTGATTCGTGGATTGTATGCCATGCGACATTCATTTTTTGTCCCACTGTATGAGTGATGTCATGTACCATGCATTTTGGTATTATTTACCATGCACGTTTGTCCCATATGTGTCATACTATTGCAAGCCTCCATTAGCTTTTACTCATATTAAATATACTTCCATGATATGAGAAGGCAAAATGCAGCAGTCGCAGTGTTCACGGGGACATCTTAAGCAGCTGTTGAAGTGCAGTCAGATGAAGAATTGGGCAAGTTCTTATTGTAATTTTTTTTGGTGGGTGCACACGCCGACAGCAGATGTGGACTTAAGAGCGCACTGCTTCTCATTCATGTCATTTCATGACTGTACGTCTGTGACCATGCGTCATCTACAGAGGAACAGACTGATCATATTTGTATTGTCCGCTTGATAAGAGGGATTCAACACAATGCAGTCTTTTTATATGGTGTGTGGTTTTTTATTTTTTTTTAAATATGTCCATGTCCTTCCTGATATCAGGCAGCTTCCTGCAGCTTTCACAGGACAGTGATGGTAGCTCAGTGGTAAAGTTTCTGACTGGCAATCAGCTTTTGGAAAGTGCGGGTTTGATTCCTGTGCAGGGCTCGACACAGCCATTTGCCCGCTGGCCCGGCACAGATTTGGCCCACTTTCGGGCCTCTATGGGCCAGTACAATTTATCAAATGATGGCCCACTCAGGCCACTACAAAAATACGCAAAATTCTATTTATTTTACCATATTTTGCGGCGGCAAAGTCGAATTTCTTCACATTCCGTGTCATCAAACTTCACCGAGTCTGCCATGTTTGTTTTGGTCTTCTTTGTTTGTTTTGGTCTCGCACCACATCTCGCATCTCGGGTTGGTTATCGTTAAGAAATGATTCGATCCATCAATGTCAATAGTCTTTTTGCTTAACGATTCCCTTATCGGTCCTTCAGACAGCACAGCTCCAAACGCTGCGCGGCTCTCTGCCGAGACACAGTCCAGTCAGAATTAATAACCTCAAAACAAATTGCCGCTTTAAATAAAATGACACCTCTTTCCAAACGCTGTAATACAGAAAATAAACTACAATCGACTAAAACGTTTTTTTTCTTCCCAAAATGAGATGTCCTGCATTTTTTATGAATTGAACTGATGCTGATGTGAAGCACAGCCAGCTGCAAGAGCTCAGAGGTACTGAAAGACATTCATGCCAATAATGTCTGAAAGGAAATGCTTTTGAAAAAACCTACAGATTTTGTTTATTTCTATTTATATTCAGAGATCAAGGAGCCACCATGTAGAGTTTATTTAGGTCCAGAGTTTAAGGATCCAATGACCAATTTCATATTTATTTACTTTAAGATGCAATAAAATGTTGACATAAAAAAACCTTTAAAGCCTACCTTTAGTACACAGAAAATTCACAAGTGGTATCATTAAGGGAATCGATAAGGAATTGGATCGATAATGGTATCGATAAAATATTATCAATACCCATCCCTAACCACGCTC
This sequence comes from Thalassophryne amazonica, assembly GCF_902500255.1. Taxonomy (NCBI): domain Eukaryota; kingdom Metazoa; phylum Chordata; class Actinopteri; order Batrachoidiformes; family Batrachoididae; genus Thalassophryne; species Thalassophryne amazonica. Next base: position 54,808,364 of record NC_047107.1, on the reverse strand, counting down.
CATGCAACTGCAGAATCTCGCGCATATTGAAATGTATGTTATCGATGTGTGGAGCGTGTGTTTGGCCATTCCGTCACCAATCTTCGGCAATGTCCGTTAGCATCTTTGTGCGGGAAGCTGCAAGAAATAAAGACGAACAAGACGCAAATCTAACAGAACGCTCTGAAATATGTTTAAACTACATCCACCCAAACCCAGACAACAACCAGGAAAGAGTGTTGCTAAAGGAATTGGCCAGAAGAGGAAGGTGATGATGATGAGTTAAGGAAGAGAGACAGGCTATATGAAAGAATCAAGAGGAAGAGCGGTTTTGTCTCGACCTGGCCACAGAAATGGCTGTGGCTTGGTCATGACCAAGAGAAGAATGAGGTTTTCTGCCAAATCTGCAGGGCCTATCCGTCGTATGCTGACAAGTAAGTAAAGTATATGCTTGGTCCTGGTAGCCCCTGGCTGTTGTGAAGCTGGTTTAAAAGTCTAACCAGCTTGCCTTTGTGGAAACCCCACGGTGACAACATTAGCAGAGGAGCCAAGCATTTTTTTTTCTTCCAATTTTTAGATCTATAACTCCAATCCAGACAAGGCATACTTTTTAGTTTTGCTAAGGACCTACATCTGTATTTCACATTTCTGACTGAGTTAGCCAACTCTGAGGGTAGCTAAAAAATGCCCTCTAAATTTTATGGGAGTCACTTTATTTTTTTACACTTGAGAATGCCCTTTGATAAATTCTATATATTTTTTTTTTTACTTCATGGTCCATAGACTATTTTATGGTTTTTCTGGATTGGTTTATATTATATAGGCAGTTTTATTTGCAAGATTTCAAGGTGGAATATCATGAACTCTTGCACGCAAAACCATGGGCCAGTGCTCCTACACTGTGGGCCACTAACTTCTAAAGTCTACTGGGCCAGTGGGGCAAATTGGTTTATGTCAAGCCCTGCTGTGGGTGGCATATAATTTTTATTTTTATTTTCACAGCAGCTGCGCGATGTGGTTACACATTGCGCAGCTGCTGTGAAAAGCTGCTGTGTTCCCACGTGCAATGGAACCATCGCAGCATGCATTTTTTTATTTATTGTTTCTTCACAGCAGCTGCGTGATGTGCAACCACATCGTGCAGCTGCTGGCACTGTGTTCCCACTTGCACAAACCGTTGCACCGGGATCGTGCACGCCTGCCCATCGGCTCAATGTTTCGTGGTTCGCTCATACGAGCTGTTAAGATGCGAGTCGCCCTGAGTTGTACATATTCGCACTGTGTGTGAAGGGGCCCTAAATAAATGTGTATAATATCACCTGTTGTGTACCTTAGGGATCAGTTTTGTGTCTACAACTGTGACTTCTGTAAGTAAATCGCATGTGTCAAGTGCCCAAAACTTTCAAATTTGTGTTTGCTGACGACACACATTTTTGCTCTGGGGACAATTTACTGCTGCTTTTGAAAGAAATCACAACATAAATGAGTAAATTGGAAAAAGTGGTTTGATAAAAATATACTTTTTAAAATTTAAGAAAAACAAAATTTGTTATTCGAAATTGTGTAGATGCAGTCATGCAAATCAAAATGGTAAATGTTATTGTACAACGTGCATAAACAAATTTCTGGGTGTGAAATTGCACCCCAAGATCAGCTGGAATTCCAATATAAGTTAAGTTCAATCAAAGATGGCGAGAAGTGTGATAGTTAATTGGGAAAGCTAGACAGGCACTGGAATATAAATCACTGCTGTTCAATCATCTGCTGTTATCTTATTTTACCATATCTAAACTACTGTGTGGAGATCTGAGATAACACCTGTAAAAGCAAATTACAACCATTATACATAGAACAAAGGCAATTAAGATTGTGCCTAATGGGGTATAGTGATGATATGCACAGAAATTGTGGATCTGGTTAAACTTAAGAAAGCAAGTTAAACAAAATAATTTACTTCTGGGCAATATTCAAAAAATATTTTGTGAAAAGCACTGTGTTTACACAACTATGATGTAAGCATAAGGATGTGTAATTCAGTTTGTGGGATGGGCTGGATGAAGAATTGCAGAGAAGCACTAATATAGAGCACTTCAAAAAAATATACAGAAGAAGCACATGAAGAATATATGCAGATGAGGGATTACGATGAGAGACAAGTTTATATATCTAATTTTTATTGTTTTATTTATTTGGGCACTGGGTGGGTATTACAATGTAAATACCCTCGATTTACATGGTTATGTAATTAAGTTATTTAATTTAATATATGAATGGTGATAAGGGGGTAGGGATTCATAAGTCTATAGTTCCTCCTACTCCTTTTCAAGCATCATTTCTTGGTTGAGATACTTTTCTTGTGGATTTTATTTCCTTTTTTGCATTTTCTTTGTTTGAAAAAAAAAATGTATTTCATTCAATCATGTTTTATTTGACATCTTAGGTGTCAAATAAAACAAATGATGAATGTCTTTCCATTTGTGCAATGAAAAGAATATTTCATTTGTTGAAAAATGTAATGCACCATTCAACTCAGCTGGCATGTTCTGTCTTTCAAATCATGCAAATATTCTTACCATTGCACTCAAACATTCATTAGTTGCATGCTCATATATTGTCCTAATCCATAACAGTCTGTGAACCAATTTATAATATGAAATATGGCCACTCCCTTGTTGTCGGGTAATTTTCCTCAATGGATTTAGACTTGAAGCTTGTTGAGGTTTTGTGCAAGTGTACATGGGAACTGATCTGCCAATTTACTAGTTTCATCACAGCATGCCATACCATATACACTATAGTCCTGAAAGCAGTGCACTCCCATTGCTCAGATGCAGGTAAACCATACTTTATTTTGGTTGTTTAATTACAGCATATATAAGCTTTGAGTCGACTTCAGTAAACCAACATTTAATACCTTCTTGATTATGAATCAGTCTTTATTAAACATTTTCAATTAAAGTGAAAATAAGACATAATACAAAATATAATTTAAGGCAGGAACATTGACAGTGTATGTACAGACCCTGTGCTAACTGTAGCCTTTCCTTAAAGAAAGCAACCTGTATCTATCTTTACATTGTTACTCGTGAAACTGGCTGTTAGCTTAAGTTGTAAGATGATGCTCACTTACAGGTATGCACCGCAAGTCACCGTGGAAGCATGCACTACTGCCATTCATCGCTGTATCCACCACACCCCACAAACACTTTGAGTCCTGGATGGCAACCATCCAGGCAGACAACTGATCCCAGACCAACTCTTGAAAGTAACCATCTTTATGCTACAACCAGATGAAACGTGTGTGGAAGCATGCAAGAACCTAAAGACTTTAACCATCGTTCTCCTGCAAAGATAACATCATCACCAAACATGTCTGTCCAGTGACCTCATGACTCCATAACATCTTGCCTTTTTAAAGGTCAAGGACGAGGAGACATGACTGTCACTCCTGAAATAAGTGAATGTATCTACAAGTTTGACACTTTCACCACACTGATGGTTGGACCAAGTACCACAGCTGGTGCTAATTTTCCATAATCTATCCATCAGATGGCAGAGACATCATATATAATTATAATATTATTCTACATTATACAGCACAGTGGCTTAGTGGTTAGCATTTATAGCAAGAAGGTCATGGGATCAGGTCCGGCTTCCTCCCCCATCAAGAGACATGCAGGTTAGGTGAATTGGAAACTTTAAAGTGTCCGTAGGTCTGTGTGTGAGTGAGTGAGAGAGAAAGAAAATGTGTTTGTCTGTCTATGTGTGGATTTGCAACAGACTGGCATCCTGTCCAGGGTGGGCCCCACCTCACGCCCTGTGACTGCCGGGATAGGCTCCAAACCCCTGTGGCCCTTAACTCCAGTAAGCAGCCATAGAAAATGGATGGATGGACTATTATTACAATACACACTTCTACTGGGATATAGGTGAAGTAGAGCAGCTTTTCAATTAATCTGGTGCATCAAGATTAGCCACCATCTAATGCCTCCTCATATTGCACTCTTTCAATTTGACAATTTCCAAGATGATTTTTTATTGTTTTTTAAGTTATTGCTCACAGAGAGCTGGGATGGAATAACCCAACCACTTACCTACATTTTTTACTGTCCAAATAAAGTCGTACACAGTTACCAGCACAGGTAAGCAGTTGCTCATAAACCAAATAAATCATGTTTATTTTACTTAAACAAAAAAATGTTTTGATGACTCAATCATTTGACTCAATCATTTGAGTCATTTAAACTTAAACAGTTTGAGGCAATGAATTACTTAAAGTGTTTGCACTAACTTCAGGTTTTTGGAACACCACAATTGACAGTTGCTTATGCTCTCTGAAATCCCACCATCACTGTTGGGATTTCTTAACAAAGAATTATAAACATGCACATTTATGATGTTCAAACCAACCCTTAAGTCATTTCAAACTCACTAACCTCTCTCCCTGTCTCAATCACACAACCATTCCTCCACATTTCTGCACAGACACTTTCTTCCAGCAGCAAACCGACTACACTGTAAACTTGTCTGATCTTCTCAAAACAAGTCCAGATGCAGCAGTGTCCCAGCTGAGTGTGTTTAGTAAACACGTCCATGAACATCTGACCATAACAGGTGAGCCAGTGAAGTGAAGATGAGGGCACTGAGAGCCACTTGGACACACCCGGCAGAGTATTGAAGAGGTGGTTTCAACAACATGCTCATGTTCAGCTCATGCACATATCTGCTCAAACACAGAATCTGACCGTATAAATATTTGGAAGATGGGAAATAACTTATCGTCACCAGCATCTTAACGAAATATTTGCTCTGTCCGCAAATAAAGCTCCGCACACTTGTGTTTATTCTAATGTAGTGATCTCAAACTCAAATTTCTCTAAGGCCAATCACCAGGTTCAGTGCCCCAAGGGGGTCCTTAAATAATCAAAGCATAAGATAAGTTTGGATGTCCAGAGCTGATTCAGAGGGTCGCTATCACAACAGCATTATCAGCTTCACAATGTCACTTGCTGAAATGCTTATGTATGCAGCTTACAGGCAGAATCGGGCTGGAAAACCGATCCATACACTCACTTCATGAGGTTCACCTGTTTAACTGCATATGAAAGCACATATCGTCAATCATGTGGCAGAAAGTCAATGCATTTAAGCAAGTAGGCATAGTCAACAGGATCTGCTGAAGTTCAAACCAAGCATCCAAATGGGGGAAAAAAAAGATGACTTGCATGACTATGAATGTGACAAACAGAAACCGAGGTTTCTGCAGCAGACACATGCACGTCACAGTGGACAGTTGTAAGGTCATGTTCGTCAAAACACGGTATGCGTTCTCCAGCCGTGATGTCCAGAACCGGAGATCTCAACAGCAGCTGATGTGTCACTCTCTGTTTCTGTGTTATATGATCATTTGTTTTAGTTATTTGTTACAGTTGTATGCAAAAGTTTGGGTACTCCTGATAATTTTCATGATTTTCCTTTATAAATCATTGGTTGTCTGGATCAGAAATTTCAGTTAAATATATCATATAGCAGACAAACACACTGATATTTGAGTTGAGTTTGAGTTTTATGAAGTTTCTACAGTTTACAGAAAGTGTGTAATTATTTAAACAAAATTGGGCAGGTGTATAAATTTGGGCACCCTTGTCATTTTATTGATTTGAATACATTTAGCACTAATTATTGGAACACAAAATTGGTTTGTCAAGCTCAATGACCCTTGACCTCCTTACATGGTGAATTCAATCATGAGAAAGGGTATTTAAGGTGGCCATTTGCAAATGTTTACCCTCTTTGCATCTCTTCTAATGAGTGGCAACATAGGAGCCTCTAAACAACTCACATTCAGCTTGGGACTCCAGCAAGGATGGTCGCATTCCACACCTCTCCTCTCTTTTCTGTTCTCTATCTCTGCTCCAACCATCAAAGTCCCAGCTTCACCAGACTGTGAATTCTTCAAATTAAGATTTGGATTAATCATGGAATTGATTAGGCAGCACGGTGGCTTAATGATTAGCACTGTTGCCTCACAGCGAGAAGGCCGTGGGTTCAATTCCTGTGGCCTTTCTGTGTGGAGTTTGCATGTTCTCCCCGTGTGTGCTCCGGTTTCCTCCCACATCTAAAGACATGCGGGTTAGGTGGATTGGAATCTTTAAATTGTCCGTGGGTGTGTGTGTGGGTGTGTCTGTGTTTGTTTGTCTATTTGTGGCCCTGCGACAGACTGGCGTCCTGTCCTGGATGTACCCCACCTTGCGCTCTATGACTGCTGGGGTAGGCTCCAGCCCCCCGCGACCCTTAAGCCCAGGTTACACATAGACGGTTTTGTCGGCGGGTAGTACGTAGACCGAAGTTCACGGTAGTTCTGGCTGTTTTCGTGGTGGAAAGGGGCGGAGCATTTCGCCGGCATTTTGAGCACCGTACTAGCCGCAAATACGCGGATAAAACGCCGCTAAAGCTGCCGTAGCATCCGGCACTCGTCAGGCAATGGGGGTTAATACCCAGTTCTATCCTTTACAATCGCAGGTTAAGAACGGCTGTGTTCTGCTGCCGCCGATAATGCCCTGTGTACCGCTGGATTTATCCAGGCAAATCCTGCGTTACTCCAGGAACTTTTGCATATAGGCAACGCCCCCAGAGTATAATAGGCTGAAGCAGCTGTCACTGCAGGGGGAGGGAGCTCATCTCTCAGCCTTTTCTTTTCCTCTCCTTTTCCCCTCCTCAACGTGTTGCTCGTCTCCACCACAGGCCTCTTCTCTGCTTCTCAAACAGACCTCTTGGTAAGTCCTTGCCGCTGCTAATTTTATTTTAGGAGGCATACTGGAGCTTCTCTGCAAAAATATCTGGAGCTGGCCACGAGTGAGAGGCCTGGATGCAGCGCGCTAGCATTTTTATACTGACCGTCGCCTATCGGCCATTTGGAACGCCGTTAACTGGGAGGTGGCGTTTAGAACGGCGTACTGTCCGCTAGTGCCGCCATTTTGTCTTCCTCTGTCGCTGGTTAAAACGCCTTTGAGGACACCGATGTGGGCTCTATCACCGTTTTACACGCTGTTGGTTAGGGATACAACGCCGGCCACCAATTACAGCGGTGTAAACTGTGGCACTACAGGAAGGGGCGGGATGAAACGGTGATTAAAAAGTATCAAGCGCCGTTGTTCACGTTGTCTCCGTCGTCGCGCGAATTCTCCGGGAGCACTCCCGGAATTATTCGACATGTTGAATAATTTTTTCGACGATTCCCGGTAAAGTCGGAACTAAGCCACGACCCCTAGTGCCGGCGTTAACAACGGTGTGTGATCCTTAAGACGGCCAAAAACTCTTCCGGGACACATCCGGGAGCTCTTACCATCTATGTGTAAATGGGGCTTTAATTGGACTAAGCAGTAGAAGATGAATGAATGAATGGAATTGATCAGCTGGTCTCTCAACACTACTGACAACATTTTTTTTCAACAAGGAAATCAGGGTTGGGGGACCCTGCGTGCCCTGATGGAACCTACCCAGCAGGCTATGCTCTCGATGCCTGAGAGAGACGGGATGTGACATGCTTGGCTCCACTCTCTGTGGAAGACGTTGAGGATTTATTTTTATTCGCTTTATGGTGGGAGGTTTGGCGCTGATTGCCCTGACCCACAGGAATATTGGCAAGACGGCTGCTTCCAGAATCTTGTCCCCTCATCAGTCCGTCATGATTAATGAGTTGGGCAATGCTGTGTAATCCCAGACTGTGTGAATTCTTGAATTCCAACGCGAAATGGATACCATCTCGGAGCATATACGCTGCATTGCAAAGGAATGTGCTGTTGAGGACCAGAGAATTTGGACTCTCAACGCTCAGAGGTGCAGTAAATGGAATTCTGTATCTCTCCGCCTAACATCAACATGGCAGCCTCATTGGCTCCTGAAGGCCAAATACCCTGTTCTTCCCCCAGAAGGATCTATGGCCTTGGTGAAGGAATTCAGCTCCCCCTTCTCATCTATCTACTCCCCCCCCCAGCCTGCTGTTGCCTGGCAATGTCATAATTTACACACACACACGGACAGAACCTTAACTCATCTGCACACGACGCATGTCTCCCCCCCTCCATCCCTATTACCCCCCCATGTCTCTCCACTCCCCTCACCCTGGCTTCCTCCCTGCCACCTCAAAGGCAGCACTGTTTTTACTGCTGCAGCCTTCAACCCCCCAAGCTGGGCGGCGCAGGACCCTCCTGCTGCAGCCTTCACCCACTTTACCTCAATTCAGATGACGGACTGCCTCAAGTTTAGTGCACATAAACAATGTCAAATGTAAATGTGTCTTTAATTCTGATGTGTGCCATTATTATGGTAAACAAGTAATGTGAATTAATTGCTGTATCTTGTCTGAGGTAATTGGAGTGAAAATGTAATTTTGTTGTTGCACTCGTGTAATGACAATGACAATAAATCCCATGTCATATATCATATCATTTGGACAAGCCAGCTTCAGTTTGGAATAAGGTGCTGTGGATTGATGAAAATAAAATAGAGTTATTTGGACATAACAAGTGGCTATATGCATGGCTGAAAAAAACAAACCTGAGATGTTTTGTAAAGAAGAATGGTCCGAAATACCTTCAACCAGAATCCAGACACTCACTGGAAGCTATAGGAAGCATTTAGAGGCTGTTATTTCTGCAAAAGGACCTACTAAATATTGATGTATTTTTTTTCTGTTGGGGTGGCCAAATTTATACACTAACTTTGTTTAAAGAATTATTGCACACTTTCTGTAAATCCTATAAACTTCATTTCACTTATCAAATATCACTGTTTGTCTGCTATATGACATATTTAACTGAAATTGCTGACCCCCCCAAAAAAACCCAATCATTTATAAAAGGAAAATCATGGAAATCAGGGGTGCCCAAACTTTTACATACAACTGTATGTAATTGTGTATGTAGTGAGTGTAGTACTTATTAATATACCTGTCCTGGCGGTGGTCTCTGTGTTTTCAATGTGACACATTGTGTGCACTAAACCCTCAGCTGTCAGTGAGTCTCTGGTCAGCAGCTGGGAGGCAGCTCGATGTGCAGCACATCGAATGGGCTCTCACAGGGCCGAAGGACTGTCACAGGTCAGCCGCTGGTGTGCGCGAATAGTTGTAACGACAGGTGTACGAGGCGTTGGAGGCGGTTGCGATTTTTCACAAATGGCATGCAATTCCTCCTTCATGTACTAGTCGGCTTCAATTGTGTTATATGTGAAGGGGCCCTAATTTGTGCAGGCCCTGATGTAGCTGATAAAAATAAAATTAGCCATACAGCGTCTGTTAAGGTTTGCGGTAATTGTAGAACCCAAAAATGCAGATAGGGGCATTCTGTAGGTGTGACAAAAACCCGGTGATTTATTTACAGTGTCCACTGCATTCAGCTCAGCAAACAGTCTATATAGCTTAGTGTACACAAATATATAGAAGATGGCACAGGAACTATCAGTAGGCATGAGGAACAAAAAAAAAATAACCAGAACAATAGAAATACTCAGTGGCAGTAGTGGGCACAGTACAGCTAATCCGATAGCAGGTAATTATCGAAGCTAATGTTTTTGCTAGCACATTAGCTTGTCAGATAAGTTTTAAAATCATCAGACCAATTATCTTCTGATAAATTTAGTTCCAATAACATTTTTTTTGCTGGTAAAGTGAGCAAAATTTAACAGTCAAAATCGTTTGTAAACCCTAAAATCAAACATTTTAGTCCATCTGTTGTGTGTTTATTTATGGCAGACTGGCTGTCGCTTCCTGATGACATCAAGTGCAAAACGTGATTGGCCGGTTGACACAGCATTGTGGATAGTGTAGTTCAGGTTCACTTTGGACATTACAGTGTTCTTTGTCCCATGGAAATCTGCTGCAAAACCCATCACACATCGTGCAAAAAGAATTATTTAAATATCAAAAGGACACTGGATTACTTCATCGCATCTAAAGAAATGACTATGGCTGCCCGGAGTTAAGGTTTTGTAAAATCTCAGCAATCACTCACCAGCCCAGTAGGTGGCAGTAAATGCACCTTAAGCTGGTGCCGTCCGCCAATGGATCCGAAGCCCGCTCAACACAAAAACGGACTAATTTTAACTTTTTTTCTTTTTCTTTGTGGCTGACGGTATTGCCAAGACTCCGTGGGAGAGAAGAGCTCTCATGGCGCAGCTGTGTACAGACTGGGACATTTCTTCACTGTTTAGACTGTTCTGGATAATCTCAGGATTATTTTTTTCCAGATGAATTCCACAGGTAAGAATTTATATTTACAACCCCAATTCCAATGAAGTTGGGACATTGTTTAAATTTTAAATGAGCACAGAATATGATGATTTGCAAATCCTCTTCAACCTATATTCAATTGAATCCACCACAAAGACAAGATATTTCATGTTCAAACTGAGAAACTTTATTGTTTTTGTGCAAATATTTGTGTTACATCACCTTACCTTCTAACAACACTCAATATGCTTTTGGGAACTGAGGACACTAATTGTTTAAGCTTTTTAAGGCCCAGTCCCACTGGGCTTTAGGAAGATTTGCATATTGATTGCGCACAAAAATGGCTCATATTCCCTGAACATCCGCAATATCCATGAAACATGCAACATCTGGATATTGATATACATCCATGAAACATGTGACATGTGGATGTGTGCAGGTGTGTATGAAACACACACCTGCACACATCCGCAATTATCCGCAGAGGCACGTTTTTCCACTGCCAGGATTTTTGAGCTGCCCAAAATTGTGGTTGCAGATGACATCCGCCTTACATACTCAATACATACCCCCAATCTCAATTCTATTTTGTACCCCTTCCCCTTGGCCCTACCCCTAACCCTTTAAAACAAGGGGTAAGGTGAAGGGGTATGCCTCTAGCCCTATGAATTGAGACACCCCTCCGCCTTAGGAGGAAAAAACAAAAAAAAAAAAACTGCCATCTTCACTGTTTGTTAACATGGCAACCGAAATGCAACTTGTTGCAGTAGCCTGTTTGCTCTTTTTTTTCCTCGCCTTTCTGTGTAAATGCAAAGAAATAGAAGTTGCAGATTTCTTTGACGCATCACAGTCATGTCATGTTAATGTAATTAATTAGTAATGTATAATAATAATAATTAATAGTATTAAAAATTAATTAGTAATTAATTGTTAATGCTAATAATAATTAATCAATAATAGTAATAATTAATATTGTTTGATTAATCATTGATTGATTAGTAATTAAAATAAATAAACACTTGAAATATATCAGTCTGTGTGCAATGAATGTATACAAGTTTCACTTTTTGAATGGAATTACTGAAATAAATGAACTTTTTCATGATATTCTAATTATATGACCAGTACCTGTATGTATGTTATGGGCTGCATCTAGTTCTGTTAACCTTATATTTCTTTTTCAAATGCTCCCATTTTTTGCATCCAGCCCTATTTCCTTTAGAAATTTCCTTGACAAATAATATCAGTCTATGTGGACGTCAGGTTATGTGTTACACATATACATGGGTGTGTATATATTTTCCAACATTGGTGAAACTTCTCCTTTTTCTGCCTGAAAGCTTATTAGGAGTCGAGTGTGTTCAGGGCTCCCTGTTTGTTTACTAAATACACACACGTTACAGACCTTGAAATCCAACAGCAGGGGTCGCTATTATCCAAGATTTATAAACATACAAATTAACATGCTTATCCTTCATCATGATTTTCTCCGTTGTGAGATATAAAAGTGTCTTATCGTAGCGTTCGTGTGTATGCACATTATAACGCCTCAGCGTATGAGCGAAGTTACGATATTCTTCAGAACGACAATATACACAACATGCATCCAGCAGCATACACGTTCCTGTCATAGACAACTGCCTGTAAAGTTTTTTGGCAAGTTATAACTTTCTAAACAGCATAATTTGTAATGAAAGCCGTATTCATTTGTGCGGCTCTTTCGGCGCCATGTTTGTTTCTTCGGAAACAGCGGTAAGCTCCTCCTACCCCTCCAAACGGAGTGTGCATCCAGATTCACTCTAAACGGAGGGGTTTGTAGCCCTTCACCTACCCCTCCGCCTCGCTCCAAAAAGAGAATTGAGACACCCCTCTGTCTCTCGTGCCTGCGCAGAACGGAGGGAAAGGGGTAAGGGCCGAGGGGTAGAATTGAGATTCAGCCATACTGAAACTATGCGCTGTATATCCGCTGTTATCCACAACTGACAGGGGTTTGCAACTTGGCAGCGGACTGGGACAGTGTGTAAAACGGACATATAGCGTGCCTATAACGTCCACATCACAAACTAAAATAAGTTGTAGTGAATGCATACAGTTTGGCCATGGATAAAGCGTTTGTATTACGTCTGCTTTGCATCTGATTTGTGGACAATCTGCGAATGCATAACGAATACGTCACGTAAACCCAAAGTACTATATGTGGCAGAAATTGACATACCTGCCAGTCATTGCCAGTCCAGCTGTGGAGACGTGCAGATGTAGGTATGATCACTAAGACGTATTAGCTGCTGCCATCCAACAACATACTGTAAATCCCCAGCTGCAGAGAAGTCAGCCATGGACCTCGGTTCTCTTTCACAACGTTTATTTAACTCCAACAAAAGGAAGAGTTGCTGTTACAGCCGCAACTCACTGTCAACTCTCTTTTTAAAAAAACACTGTCTTACAACCCCGAGCGGAAAGCCGCTCGGGGTTGTAAGACAGTGTTTCCGCTCCCCAAACTCATGAACAGTTAACCCTTGCATGACAACATGAAAATCAACTCTATTATCATTACAATCCCAATTAACTTGTCCGAGGCCAGCAATTGCTCCAGAGGCTGTGGTGTTGGTGTGAATAGTGATGCGAAAGGCCCGAGTTTGTTTCTTTTATGACTACAATGCAGATGCCGCGCACATGCAACACGTGCACGATGCATTAACAATACATCCGTAATACTGCCGTGATCATCAAAATGCGTCACATCAATTTCCTCAATACATGCGTTATACAACTGTGATTGTTCGTCATATATTCACTATACATTATTAATATATCCATAATTCATACTGGGACATTTATCATTTTTGGCTACTTTTGTTGTGGATGACAACGAACGCCCGTAAATTGTATACTCAATTCATGCGCAATTAATCCTCTCCCCAGTGGGACCAGGCCTTTAGGTGGAATTCTTTCCCATTCTTGCTTGATGTATGACTTCAGTTCAACAGTCCGGGGTCTCCGTTGTCGTATTTTGTGCTTCATAATGCGGCACACATTTTCAATGGCCAACAGGTCTGGACTGCAGGCAGGCCCGTCTAGTACCCGCACTCTTAATACAAAGCCACGCTGTTGTAACACGTGCAGAATGTGGCTTGGCATTGTCTTGCTGAAATAAGCAGGGACGTCCCTGAAAAATACGTTGTTTGGATGGCAGCATGTGTTGCTCCAAAACCTGGATGTACCTTTAAGCATTGATGGTGCCATCACAGATGTGTAAGTTGCCCATGCCATGGGCACTAACACACCCCCATACCATCACAGATGCTGGCTTTTGAATTCTGCACTGGTAACAATCTGGATGGTATTTTTCCTCTTTTGTCCGGAGGACACGACATCCATGATTTCCAAAAACAATATGAAATGTGGACTCAGACCACAGCACACTTTTCCACTTTGCATCTGTCCATTTCAAATGAGCTCGGGCCCAGAGAAGGAGGCAGTGTTTCTGGATGTTATTGATGTATGGCTTTCACTTTGCATAGTAGAGTTTTAACTTGCACTTGTAAATGTTGTGACGAACTGTGCTAACTGACAATGGTTTTCTAAAGTGTTCCTGAGCCCACTCGGTAAGATCCTTTACACAATATCAGTTTTTAATGCAGCGCCACCTGAGGGATCAAAGGTCACGGGCATTCAATGTTAGTTTTTGGCCTTGCCACTTAGGTGTAGAAGTTCTCCAGATTCTCTGAATCGTCTGATTATATTATGGACTGTAGATGATTCCTTGCAACTGAACATTGAGAAACATTGTTCTTAAACTGTTGCACTATTTTTTCATGCATCTGTTCACAAAGTGGTGATACTCACCCCATCTATACTCTTTTTATACCCAATGATGAATGTCCTCAGTTCCCAAATGCTTATTGAGTGTTGTTATAAGGTGATGTAACACAGCGGTAAACATACCACTGTCCCAGCTTTTTTGGAACATGTTGCAGGCATCCATTTCAAAATGAGCAAATATTTGCACAAAAACAATAAAGACTATCAGTTAGAATTTTCAATTTAATTTCAATTTCAATTTATTTTCATTTATATAGTGCCAAATCAAAACAGAGTTGCCTCAAAGCGCTTCACACAGGTGAGGTCTAACCTTACCAACCCCCAGAGCAACAGTGGTAAGGAAATGACATTAAAAATCTTGTCTTTGTGGTGTATTCAATTAAATATAGGTTGAAGAGGATTTGCAAATCATTGTATTCTGTTTTTATTTACATTTCACACAACGTCCCAACTTCATTGGAATTGGGGTTGTACTATGTGTCTTTTACTCTGCCAATCAATGCATTAATGGACGTATTTCAGTTGTTTAAGTCACAGGGTTGAAAGCATGTGAAAAAAGCAGCAGCTTTGAGCTCGTAAATGATGGTGTATGTAATACCGAGATAAACTGACTTCTAATACTGTGTTTTACTGCTTTTGGAAAGATGATGACAGTGTTTTGGGTTTTATTTTTTTATTCATTCATTTTCATGCGTTCGTGATCCTTGAATTTACCCAGCAGCCCCTGCAGCGCTTAAAATGCAACTGGTTTATCAGAAGCCGGCAGTGTAATCTGATGTGCCGCAAATCAATACTAAAAGTATCCGTTATCTGTAAAGATACATTTTTTAGCAGTTTATCGATTTATCATCATAAAAGATAACTTTTCACTTATCTGGTGAATGGTTATCGAAGCTAACTTTTTAGTTCGCTGTGCCCACCACCGCTCAGTGGTAACAAAAACACATACAAAGACGCAAGGCTGGCCAATGGAACACAGAGCCAGTAAACATGCCGAGCGAAGAACAACATGACAAACAATGAACCGCCAAAGAGAAACAGAACTGTTGTACTTTACTGAAAGAACTAATGAGACAGGTGTATAACCAACAAAAGCAAGAAACAAAAATGCACGTGAAATAACATACAAGTGACAGAACCAAAATGGACAGGGACAGTGATCAGAAAGTAAAGGACAACCAAGGGTGAGTGGGAAATCAATAGAAAACCCAACCATAACCATCATAAGAAAAATATGTTCATATGAGAAAGTTCAGTATCTTTCAACCTAGTTTTACATGCTGGGTGCGGACATTATCAAGGGCTGCATCTGGGTTTGCATAAAAATAGTTTTTGGAATGAGGAAGGGCCATCCCACCTTCTTCCTTCAGGAGTTGCAAAGGTTTGAAATTTACCCTGGGCTTTCTTTTTTTCCCCTTGCCAGATCATCTAGAGATTATTTTAGTTAAATTCAGATAAATGTTTCTGGGGGAATTCTATTGGAAGGGCCTGAAATAAAAACAGAAATCCAGGCATTCATCTTTACAGAGTCAATTCTATGACTGAGACAGAGCAAAGATATAGAGTTCCACCTGCTGATGTCTCTTTAATTTTTGTCATAATAATTTAAGTCAAAGAGTGGATCATTTGTATTCGATAACTTGATTCCAGATATTCAATGAATCATGATCCCATTTAAAGCAGAAGTCTTGTATTGGAGGGGAGTACCTGACAGACATGATATTTGTTTTTGTATGATTAGTTTGTAGCTGCCATATCTACTAAATGTCTATAAGAGTCATTACTTCAATAAGTGACAAGAGGGCTGGCTTAAATAGACCAAAACATCATCAGCATATAGTGCCACCTTGTGGTCTTCATTTATAGGAATTCCCTGGATGTTGTTTGTCCGTCTTATTTGTTGTGCAAGAGGTTCTACATAAAGGGTGAAAAGCATCGGTGACAAAGGGCACCCTTGTCGCGTTCTGCGCTTAAAGTTATAGAATCTGTGAGATGACCATTTATTTTAATACTGGCTGAGGGTTTACATAAATTTGTATTAATTATTACATCCACCAAGGACATAATAAATCCCCTGCATTATTTGTCTGACTGTTAGCAGGATTATGTCAAAACTACTGCACGGCTTATGAAGAAATTTTCACCACAGATAAATGTTAGGCCACAGAAGAACCTATTAAATTTTGGTGCTGATCCAGATGCAGATCTGGATCAAGTTTCACTTATATAGGCTTTGAAGGATTACATCAAAACTACTGCACAGATTTTGATGAAAATTCACCACAGATACATATTGAAGACGCCATTAAATTTGGGAAGTGATATGGATCCGGGATTCTGGATTAAGTTAAACTTTATATACGCTTTGAAGGATTACGTCAAAAACTACTTCACAGATTCTCACACGGATACATATTAGGATATGGAAGACCCCACTGAATTTTGGAAGTGATCCAGATCCGAATTCTGGATCAAGATTCACTTTATATAGGCTTTGAAGGATTTCTTCAAAACTACTTCATGGATTCTCACCAAATTTGCACCACCGATAGATATGAGGCTATGGAAAACTCCATTAACGTTTGGATGTGATCTGGATCCAGATTCTGGATCAAGACTTCCCTTTATATAAGCTTTGAAGGATTACTTCAAACTACTTTACGGGTTCTCACCAAATTTGCACCACAGATAGCTATTAGGGCACGGCAAGACTCAACTGAATTTTGAAGGTGATCAAGATTTCCCCTTTATAGTGGCTTAAAGGATTACTTTAAAACTATCCAATATTTTGGAAATATGTATGTAAGAGGAAAAAATATCATGGCGTAATTAAGTAAGTCCAGAGCTATTTGGTATATTTAGAGTGTAGATTGTTAGTATTGGCAATAATAACATTCTATCATGAGAAGAACTTGGTCTTGGAGATTTTCTTATGTCTCTTGAGTGTATGTTTAGAGCAAGACTGAAAGCTGTGGTTTCAGGAAATGGCCTTCATTTGTACTTGAAACAGTCAAAATGCTAGAGCTTCCCCCGAGGAGGGCCTACCCCCACCGGTGGCGCAAGTGATAGTTGCCAACAGCACCACTAATAAAAATTTCTGGTGAGAACCCTGCATATTATATATATATATATATATATATATATATATATATATATATATACATACATACATACACACACACACAGGTGGCCACAGTTAAACAAAAAGTTAACTTCGATAAATGCTAATCCGCTAACTGAAAAGTTAACTTATAATGCTAAACCGATAAACCACTAAAAAATTTAGCAAAAGTTACAGCTAACCGCTAACTTTTAGTATTGACTCAGTATGCAGTCAGCTAAGACAGTTCCGAGTTTAAGCACCACAAGTGCTGCTGAATAAATCCAAAGGCGATCACAAAACCAAAAACAAACAAAAAGCCAGAGCTTCTGTCTTTGTGCACCTGGCCCACCGCTAAGAAAATAAACAAAAGAAGCATCATTTACTTTCAACATGCATCCACTCAGACAGTGGGCAAGAGACATGAAGCGCAAAGCACCTTTCACTCATGGTTTTATTTAAAACCAACTAATTCCAGTCATCCATCCATCCATCCATTTTCTTCCGCTTTATCCGGAGTCAGCAGCTCAAGCAAAGCCGCCCAGACCTCCCGATCCACACCACCTCCCCCAGCTCCTCCGGGGGAACCCCGAGGCATTCCCAAGCCAGCCGAGAGACGTAGTCCCTCCAGTGTGTCCTGGGTCTTCCCCGGGGCCTCCTCCTGATGGGACATGCCCAGAACAACTCTTCAGCGAGGCGTCCAGGGGGCATTCGGAAAAGATGTCCGAGCCACCTCAGCTGGCTCCTTTTGACGTGGAGGAGCAGCGGCATGACTCCGAGCTCCTCCTGAGTGACCGAGCTCCTCACCCTATCTCTAAGGGAGCACCCAGCCACCCCGCGGAGGAAACCCATCTCGGCCGCCTGCACTTGCGATCTCTCTCTTTCGGTCAAGAGCCAAATCTCATGACCATAGGCAAGGGCCGGAATGTAGATCGATCAGCAAATCGAGAGCTCTGGCCCCCCTACTCAGCTCCCTCTTCACCACAACAGCCCGACACAGCAACCGCATCACTGCAGCGATCCATCCGTTGATCCCACGCTCCATCCGTCCCTTGCTCACGAACAAGACCCCGAGATAATTAAACTCCTCCACTTGAGGCAAGGATACTCCACCAACCTGAAGAGGGCAAGCACCTTTTTCCGGTCGAGAACCATGACCTCGGATTTGGAGGTGCTGATTTTCATCCTGGATGCTTCACACTCGGCTGCAAACTGCCCCAGTGTACGCTGAAGGTCCTGATTTGACAAAGCCAACAGAACCACATCGTCTGCAAACAGCAGAGATGAGATTCTGTGGTTCCCAAACCAGACCCCCTCTACACCCTGGCTGCACCTAGAAATTCTGTACATAAAGATAATGAACAGAACCAGTGGGCTGCCCTTTGTCACCGGTTCTTTAATTCCAGACAGTTTATCAAAATTAGGGGCAATTCTGTAATTTTTACAAAGTGAAAATATGCACATATATAATAATATATTGCACATTTTTTTAAATGTTTCTGTGAAGGCTCTCAGTTGTCCAGGTGGTTTCCATAGTAGAGAACCTTGAATCTATCGTTAGGAGGGACAGCTACCCTGTCATTAGGAGGGTGCTAACTAGAGCACAATAGGTGCTAATTAAAGCTATTGTTTAGTCACTAGCCTATAGCAGTCTGCCTCTCGGTTGGAGGGGCTGGTTAGGTTTAAAACTCCAGCTTTTGTGGCTTCTGTTTGTTCTTCTCTACAAGAGTCAAGACAGAAGTCAGACTGCCAGAGCAAGAATTTTAGCTGAGGAAGCTTCTGCGATTTGAAGCGAAACGTCCTTGCGTCAAGCAACCCAATCCAGTCAAAGATTCAAGCTTCGCTACTTATTTTTTAAAGTAACATGCTATTTCCTGAAGGTTGTGTGTCTGTTTAACACTCAAACCTTCAGGAATTGACACATTACTTAAAAAAAAAAAAAAAAAGTGCAATATCATATTTTCACTTTGTAAAAATGACAGTTGCCGTTAATTTAGATAAACTGTCCGGAATTAGTTGGTTTTAAATTAAACCATGAGTGAAAGGTACTTTGCACTTCATGTCTCCTGTCCACTGTCTGAGTATCGGGATGTTGAAATGAATTTACTTTTTTTTTTTTCCTTCTTTGCAAGCAGCTGGCAGCCGGTTCACTTCCTTCTACTGGGGGGAGGACTGACCTTCTCACAGCGGTCCGTTTATTGCAAAACACATGACCGGAATTAATATGTAGGATTTTAGGTTTTACAAATGCTTCTGACAGTTAATTATATATATATATATATATTAAATATAGTATTACTCACTATGCCAGCAAAAAAAAAAAAACACACACGTTAGTAGACCAAAAGTTCGCGGAACTAAATTAGTCCAGCCTTTTTTTTAGCATCTGCAGGACTTCCTGATGTCAACCACTAACCCCTATTTGTCCATGGTCCATGCCATGGAGGAGTTTGGTCTTCCATAATACCACCTGTTCCTGTACCTGTCTGTAGCTGTCTGAGGCCCTTGTAACAGCTGATCTTGGGAGGGGGCCATCTTTCTGATGTATTCATGGATGTTCCTCATTTCATCCTGGACTGTTGCTCTTGACACTCACTAATCTTCGCCATCCCTCAAGGCGCCATAACCCCAAGGCGTTAAATCAGTACAATTTGATGTGTTAATCTCGCTCAATCAAATACACTAGGTCTATATGATATTAAGATGATGACATATTTTCTTAGTCTCAATGTAAAACCAGCCTTACTTTTAATGTCACAAATCTCCCCTGGAAGAGTGTTCCAATACGCAACTGATCTATAAAATACTGTCCTCTTCACAGAGTCAGGGTAATGTAATCTGGCCCCTCGAGTGTTGTATACATGAATGTTTGAACAGTAAGCCATATCATTATAAAGAAATTTAGGAGTCTGAGTGTTTATAATTCTATGAAAATATAAGTACATTAGCAGCTAGCCTATCCTCAACCATCAACCAGGAGAGACATTCATGCATTTGTACAACACTTGTTCTAGGAGAACAAACAAGTCTTGCAGCCTTGTTTTGCGCCATTTGTAGTTTTTAAGAAGACTGTTTGATGCAGCAGACCAAACAACCTAACAGTAATCCAAATGACACAAAACCAATGAACAAACCACTTGAAACAACTGTGTTGAGAAATGGTGCACATTTGTGAGTTGTTTTTGATATTTTAAGGCTCAATTTATTTTAGATCCAATTATATAATATGCTAATCTCACAAGACAAAACCTGATTAAGCTCTCAACATGTGGGGGCATCTTAAAGAGTAGAATCATCAGCAAACATAGTCAACTTAGCCTTACTGAGTACATACGGCATATTAGTAAAAATTGAAAATAAATGAGGTCCCAGTAATGTGATAATGCCTGACATGAAGGTCATCACAATTCACATTCATGCAATTATTAATATCAAAGTTAGCGATGTCAGCATCCATAGCCTAATTGGTAGCTTAACACTCACCTGTTTGAGTAGAACTTTGCTTGTGTGCTGTAATCTCCACTCTCACTTTAGACTGCAGCACATACCAATTACCAGCTTGGAGAGTAAAGATAACAATAAGCTTCTTCCTATATAATAATCAGCATGTGAATGAGGTATGTTCAAACATTTTGAAGCTGTGTAACATTTCATTTAATTTTGCTGAGTTTCATCATCATAACAAAATTATTTTCACGATTACACATTTCTTAATACAGTTCAGGTTATATGATCAGTTGATTTTACTGTCCATTCATAACTAGGAGAGCAGAGCACATTTCCCTTTTTGTGACAACCAATCACAGCTTTTAGAAGACTGCATCATACCTAGCAACAGGGTCAACCACACCTCACCAAGATAAATGTTTCTGTCCCCTCCTTGCTCAGAGATGGTCTCAGAATCTTCCTGGATCACTCTTTAGCTAAGATTGCCTGCTAGGAATCTTTAGGCTAAGTTGGGAGCTCTCTGAGAGGACTCAGAGAATTTTGTGAATATAGGCCCGGGTACAGCTCTGTGAATCAGTAGCTGGTGCTTTGACCCTCTGGAATTGTTTCTAATGCCTGTCGTCCTTTGTGATGTTGATTCGTTCTTGTTCTGGGATGTTCTCTTAGGTCCTCCAGCCACTGGACACTGGTGTTGTGTGATGCCTCTTTCTCCCAGATGTTCTTCCAGTATTGCTCAGTTTCAGTTCTGGGTGGGACCCTCCTTATGCTACTTGTTTTCCCTTAGAGCTGGGAGTACACCCTGGACAGGTCATTGGAGAGCAGGCCATTTATTCTTTTGGCCTCTGATTCCCTGGTGTAGCTATTCTGCCTTGTAGCCAGAGCTGTGAGCCTTTGTTTATCAGTTTAAAGGGCCTCACTTATGAACATCTTGTTGTACTATTTATCCAACCAGGACTAGTCTCATGGCACCCTTCTGTACCTCTGTTAGCAGACCAACATCCTTCCAGGCCTTCCTGATCTGGGCTTCCAATCTTCTCCACAGGGGACTCTCTCTACATGCATTCTTGATCTTACATCCAAGTATGTCTAGGATTACTGTGGCAGTCCCATAAATGAGCTCATTGGTTTAAGTAATGCTGGTAGTGGGAATGGTGAGTGGAGTTGTGTTAACATCTGCAAGCATCTGTTTTGATGTGACTTTGTAAATGAGCAGGGGGAGTTTGAGTTTGCTTGAGTCTGGCCACAATCTTCATTCTCAACTCAGTAGATACATCAGTCACTGCAGGTGTTTGGTTACCATCCGCTTCCTTAAGTTATACCCACACTGCTCAGTACTGAGCAGCGCAGTCTCATTTGAGGGCGGGCACTAAAGGGTTAAAATATGATGCATAACAATAATCCTACATCCGGGGGCAGCCCTCTTATGTCCCCATAAGAAACATGGAACTTTCTAAGTTTTTGAGCAAATTACACAGCAAACAAAATTAAAATGCAAAGGAAAAGTGACGATGCGGTGGAAAATTGACGTGTTGTGGTTTATTTATGACCCAGAGCTCAACATGTCGAGGCGGTTGTACAGGCGAGAGAACACAGCTACTCTGGGTCACAAGCTACTCAAGGTGTGTAGGTTAAAACTTACCAACACAACCTCTCCCATGTGCCTGGTCTTCCCGTCTCCACTGGGAACCGAAAAAAAACTGCACTTTTTGTGACTGCTTCGGCGATTGCAGCAGCAAACAAAATAGTACACCATTTATCTGTGTGAAGTGATGCTGTGTTTGTATTGTGTAACAGGAGACTGTCCCCAGAAGTGGTCAAATCCCACGATATCACACAGGGGTTCAAACGAGACTGCGTTGCCCTATTGCACTGGAGCCTCTGGATCTCTAATTTCAAAAGTAGCTTCCATTTATTCTTGTCACAGCCGTATGCTACCAGGTGCTTCTTGGTCAGTGTGGAAGTTGGGCTTTTGCTCATCCATACCTTTCTCATTATGTTTGCCATCATAGTAGCATTCCATCACTTCCATATTGTCGTTCTTTGACCATGTACAGTGAGGAAAATAAGTATTTGAACACCCTGCAATTTTGCAAGTTCTCCCACTTAGAAATCATGGAGGGGTCTGAAATGTTCATCTTAGGTGCATGTCCACTGTGAGAGACATAATCTTAAAAAAAAAAAAAAAAAAATCCGGAAATCACAATGTATGATTTTTTAATAATTTATTTGTATGTTACTGCTGCAAATAAGTATTTGTACACCTGTGAAAATCAATGTTAATATTTGGTACAGTAGCCTTTGTTTGCAATTACAGAGGTCAAACGTTTCCTGTAGTTTTTCACCAGGTTTGCACACACTGCAGCAGGGATTGTGGTCCACTCCTCCATAAAGATCTTCTCTAGATCTTTCAGGTTTGGAGTTTCAGCTCCCTCCAAAGATTTTCTATTGAGTTCAGGTCTGGAGACTGGCCAGGCCACTCCAGGACCTTGAAATGCTTCTTACGGAGCCCCTCCTTAGTTGCCCTGGCTGTGTGTTTGGGGTCACTGTCATGCTGGAAGACCCAGCCATGACCCATCTTCACTGCTCTTACTGAGGGAAGGAGGTCGTTTGCCAAAATCTTGCAATACATGACCCCATCCATCCTCCCTTCAATACGGTGCAGTTGTCCTGTCCTCTTTGCAGAAGAGCACCCCCAGAGTATGATGTTTCCACCCCCATGCTTCACGGTTGGGATGGTTTTCTTGGGGTTGTTCTCATCCTCTAAACATGGTAAGTGGAGTTGATTCCAAAAAGCTCTATACTGGTCTCATCTGACCACATGACCTTCTCCCACGCCTTCTCTGGATCATCCAGATGGTCACTGGTGAACTTCAAACGGGCCTGGACATGTGCTGGCTTGAGCAGGGGGACCTTGCTGCCCTGCAGGATTTTAAACCATGACAGCATCATGTGTTACTAATGTAATCTTTGTGACTGTGGTCCCAGCTCCCTTCAGGTCATTGACCAGGTCCTCCTGTGTAGTTCTGAGATTTCTCAGAATCATCCTACCCCACAAAGCCAGATCTTGCATGGAATCCCAGACCGAGAGAGACTGACAGTCATCTTGTGTTTCTTCCACTTTCTAATAAATCAATCAATTTTTTTATATAGCGCCAAATCACAACAAACAGTTGCCCCAAGGCGCTTTATATTGTAAGGCAAGGCCATACAATAATTATGTAAAACCCCAACGGTCAAAACGACCCCCTGTGAGCAAGCACTTGGCTACAGTGGGAAGGAAAAACTCCCTTTTAACAGGAAGAAACCTCCAGCAGAACCAGGCTCAGGGAGGGGCAGTCTTCTGCTGGGACTGGTTGGGGCTGAGGGAGAGAACCAGGAAAAAGACATGCTGTGGAGGGGAGCAGAGATCGATCACTAATGATTAAATGCAGAGTGGTGCATACAGAGCAAAAAGAGAAAGAAACAGTGCATCATGGGAACCCCCCAGTCTACGTCTATAGCAGCATAACTAAGGGATGGTTCAGGGTCACCTGATCCAGCCCTAACTATAAGCTTTAGCAAAAAGGAAAGTTTTAAGCCTAATCTTAAAAGTAGAGAGGGTGTCTGTCTCCCTGATATGAATTGGGAGCTGGTTCCACAGGAGAGGAGCCTGAAAGCTGAAGGCTCTGCCTCCCATTCTACTCTTACAAACCCTAGGAACTACAAGTAAGCCTGCAGTCTGAGAGCAAAGCGCTCTATTGGGGTGATATGGTACTATGAGGTCCCTAAGATAAGATGGGACCTGATTATTCAAAACCTTATAAGTAAGAAGAAGAATTTTAAATTATATTCTAGAATTAACAGGAAGCCAATGAAGAGAGGCCAATATGGGTGAGATATGCTCTCTCCTTCTAGTCCCCGTCAGTACTCTAGCTGCAGCATTTTGAATTAACTGAAGGCTTTTTAGGGAACTTTTAGGACAACCTGATAATAATGAATTACAATAGTCCAGCCTAGAGGAAATAAATGCATGAATTAGTTTTTCAGCATCACTCTGAGACAAGACCTTTCTGATTTTAGAGATATTGCGTAAATGCAAAAAAGCAGTCCTACATATTGTGTTTAATATGCGCTTTGAATGACATATCCTGATCAAAAATGACTCCAAGATTTCTCACAGTATCACTAGAGGTCAGGGTAATGCCATCCAGAGTAAGGATCTGGTTAGACACCATGTTTCTAAGATTTGTGGGGCCAAGTACAATAACTTCAGTTTTATCTGAGTTTAAAAGCAGGAAATTAGAGGTCATCCATGTCTTTATGTCTGTAAGACAATCCTGCAGTTTAGCTAATTGGTGTGTGTCCTCTGGCTTCATGGATAGATAAAGCTGGGTATCATCTGCGTAACAATGAAAATTTAAGCAATACCGTCTAATAATACTGCCTAAGGGAAGCATGTATAAAGTGAATAAAATTGGTCCTAGCACAGAACCTTGTGGAACTCCATAATTAACTTTAGTCTGTGAAGAAGATTCCCCATTTACATGAACAAATTGTAATCTATTAGATAAATATGATTCAAACCACCGCAGCGCAGTGCCTTTAATACCTACGGCATGCTCTAATCTCTGTAATAAAATTTTATGGTCAACAGTATCAAAAGCAGCACTGAGGTCTAACAGAACAAGCACAGAGATGAGTCCACTGTCCGAGGCCATAAGAAGATCATTTGTAACCTTCACTAATGCTGTTTCTGTACTATGATGAATTCTAAAACCTGACTGAAACTCTTCAAATAGACCATTCCTCTGCAGATGATCAGTTAGCTGTTTTACAACTACTCTTTCAAGAATTTTTGAGAGAAAAGGAAGGTTGGAGATTGGCCTATAATTAGCTAAGATAGCTGGGTCAAGTGATGGCTTTTTAAGTAATGGTTTAATTACTGCCACCTTAAAAGCCTGTGGTACATAGCCAACTAACAAAGATAGATTGATCATATTTAAGATCGAAGCATTAAATAATGGTAGGGCTTCCTTGAGCAGCCTGGTAGGAATGGGGTCTAATAAACATGTTGATGGTTTGGATGAAGTAACTAATGAAAATAACTCAGACAGAACAATCGGAGAGAAAGAGTCTAACCAAATACCGGCATCACTGAAAGCAGCCAAAGATAACGATACGTCTTTGGGATGGTTATGAGTAATTTTTTCTCTAATAGTTAAAATTTGTTAGCAAAGAAAGTCATGAAGTCATTACTAGTTAAAGTTAATGGAATACTCAGCTCAATAGAGCTCTGACT
The DNA here is from genome assembly GCF_902500255.1 of Thalassophryne amazonica. Lineage (NCBI taxonomy): Eukaryota > Metazoa > Chordata > Actinopteri > Batrachoidiformes > Batrachoididae > Thalassophryne > Thalassophryne amazonica. The sequence continues at coordinate 54,782,510 of NC_047107.1, read as the reverse complement.
CTTTGTCAGCCTGGCTACAGTGCTGAAAAGAAACCTGGGGTTGTTCTTATTTTCTTCAATTAGTGATGAGTAGAAAGATGTCCTAGCTTTACGGAGGGCTTTTTTATAGAGCAACAGACTCTTTCCAGGCTAAGTGAAGATCTTCTAAATTAGTGAGACGCCATTTCCTCTCCAACTTACGGGTTATCTGCTTTAAGCTACGTGTTTGTGAGTTATACCACGGAGTCAGGCACTTCTGATTTAAAGCTCTCTTTTTTAGAGGAGCTACAGCATCCAAAGTTGTCTTCAATGAGGATATAAAACTATTGACAAAACTCTATCTCACTTACAGAGTTTAGGTAGCTACTCTGCACTGTGTTGGTATATGGCATTAGAGAACATAAAGAAGAAATCATATCCTTAAACCTAGTTACAGCGCTTTCTGAAAGACTTCTAGTGTAATGAAACTTATTCCCCACTGCTGGGTAGTCCATCAGAGTAAATGTAAATGTTATTAAGAAATGATCAGACAGAAGGGAGTTTTCAGGGAATACTGTTAAGTCTTCTATTTCCATACCATAAGTCAGAACAAGATCTAAGATATGATTAAAGTGGTGGGTGGACTCATTTACTTTTTGAGCAAAGCCAATAGAGTCTAATAATAGATTAAATGCAGTGTTGAGGCTGTCATTCTCAGCATCTGTGTGGATGTTAAAATCGCCCACTATAATTATCTTATCTGAGCTAAGCACTAAGTCAGACAAAAGGTCTGAAAATTCACAGAGAAACTCACAGTAACGACCAGGTGGACGATAGATAATAACAAATAAAACTGGTTTTTGGGACTTCCAATTTGGATGGACAAGACTAAGAGTCAAGCTTTCAAATGAATTAAAGCTCTGTCTGGGTTTTTGATTAATTAATAAGATGGAATGGAAGATTGCTGCTAATCCTCCGCCCCGGCCCGTGCTACGAGCATTCTGACAGTTAGTGTGACTCGGGGGTGTTGACTCATTTAAACTAACATATTCATCCTGCTGTAACCAGGTTTCTGTAAGGCAGAATAAATCATATGTTGATCAATTATTATATCATTTACCAACAGGGACTTAGAAGAGAGAGACCTAATGTTTAATAGACCACATTTAACTGTTTTAGTCTGTGGTGCAGTTGAAGGTGCTATATTATTTTTTCTTTTTGAATTTTTATGCTTAAATAGACTTTTGCTGGTTATTGGTAGTCTGGGAGCAGGCACCGTCTCTACGGCGATGGGGTAATGAGGGGATGGCAGGGGGAGAGAAGCTGCAGAGAGGTGTGTACGACTACAACTCTGCTTCCTGGTCCCAACCCTGGATAGTCACGGTTTGGAGGATTTAAGAAAATTGGCCAGATTTCTAGAAATGAGAGCTGCTCCATCCAAAGTGGGATGGATGCCGTCTCTCCTAACAAGACCAGGTTTTCCCCAGAAGCTTTGCCAATTATCTATGAAGCCCACCTCATTTTTGGACACCACTCAGACAGCCAGCAATTCAAGGAGAACATGCGGCTAAACATGTCACTCCCGGTCCAATTGGGGAGGGGCCCAGAGAAAACTACAGAGTCCGACATTGTTTTTGCAAAGTTACACACCGATTTAATGTTAATTTTAGTGACCTCCGATTGGCGTAACCGGGTGTCATTACTGCCGACGTGAATTACAATCTTACCAAATTTACGCTTAGCCTTAGCCAGCAGTTTCAAATTTCCTTCAATGTCGCCTGCTCTGGCCCCCGGAAGACAATAAATAATCATAATAGTTGTCTTCTACCAAGCTGCTTGCCTGTAGTCCTGTAGTCCATCCCAGCCTTGTGCATGTCTACAGTTTTGTCCCTGGTGTCCTTAGACAGCTTTTTGGTCTTGGCTATGGTGGACAGGTTGGAGTGTGATTGACTGTGTGAACAGGTGTCTTTTAGGTACAGGTAACAAGTTCAAACAGGTGCAATTAATACAGGTAAAGAGTGCAGAATAAGAGGGCTTCTTAAAGAAAAATTAACAGGTCTGTGTGAGCCAGAATTCTTGCTGGTTGGTAGGGGATCAAATACTTATTTGCAGCAGTAACACAAATTATTTTAAAAAATCATAGATTGTGATTTCCAGATATTTGTTTTTAGATTATGTCTCTCACAGTGGACATGCACCTAAGATGAAAATTTCAGACCCCTCCATGATTTCTAAGTGGGAGAACTTGCAAATCGCAGGGTGTTCAAATACTCATTTTCCTCACTGTATGTCTTGTTCCAGTAGCCCATTTCCCATCAGTATTCCTCAACAATTGACATGGATCTTGTTAACCCAGGCAACATGTGATCTGGGGTCGCCAACCAAACGGTCCCCCCCCCCCCCAAAATGGTCCGCCCTGCCTTCACGTCAGCAGTGTCATTTCTGAGTGTCAACAGCGATTCAGTCATTATCACACCGTTTCTGCTTCAAACTGCACTCCAGTTATTGTCTATCTCAGTGACAGATATCTGAAGCTTTTGTACAACAATCATTTCCACGTAAATTCAGCAATATTTCATCATAAAAGACGGGAGACCGATCAGAGTGCCACAGCACGTCTGAGTCAGACATGCTGTTGCTGCGCCTACGTCATTTCGGAGAGTCAGTAGCAATTCACTGATTATCGCCTCGTTTCTGCTTAAAACTGACTTTAGAGTGATTTAAAAGGTATTTAAAAGGTTTTACTTTGTCATCTAATGGTTATTAATCACATTATTCCGCTGTTTAACTGCATATGAAAGCACATATTGTCAATCATGTGGCAGAAAGTCAATGCATTTAAGCAAGTAGGCATAGTCAACAGGATCTGCTGAAGTTCAAACCAAGCATCCAAATGGGGGAAAAAAAGATGACTTGCATGACTATGAATGTGACAAACAGAAACCGAGGTTTCTGCAGCAGACACATGCACGTCACAGTGGACAGTTGTAAGGTCATGTTCGTCAAAACACGGTATGCGTTCTCCAGCCGTGATGTCCAGAACCGGAGATCTCAACAGCAGCTGATGTGTCACTCTCTGTTTCTGTGTTATATGATCATTTGTTTTAGTTATTTGTTACAGTTGTATGCAAAAGTTTGGGTACTCCTGATAATTTTCATGATTTTCCTTTATAAATCATTGGTTGTCTGGATCAGAAATTTCAGTTAAATATATCATATAGCAGACAAACACACTGATATTTGAGTTGAGTTTGAGTTTTATGAAGTTTCTACAGTTTACAGAAAGTGTGTAATTATTTAAACAAAATTGGGCAGGTGTATAAATTTGGGCACCCTTGTCATTTTATTGATTTGAATACATTTAGCACTAATTATTGGAACACAAAATTGGTTTGTCAAGCTCAATGACCCTTGACCTCCTTACATGGTGAATTCAATCATGAGAAAGGGTATTTAAGGTGGCCATTTGCAAATGTTTACCCTCTTTGCATCTCTTCTAATGAGTGGCAACATAGGAGCCTCTAAACAACTCACATTCAGCTTGGGACTCCAGCAAGGATGGTCGCATTCCACACCTCTCCTCTCTTTTCTGTTCTCTATCTCTGCTCCAACCATCAAAGTCCCAGCTTCACCAGACTGTGAATTCTTCAAATTAAGATTTGGATTAATCATGGAATTGATTAGGCAGCACGGTGGCTTAATGATTAGCACTGTTGCCTCACAGCGAGAAGGCCGTGGGTTCAATTCCTGTGGCCTTTCTGTGTGGAGTTTGCATGTTCTCCCCGTGTGTGCTCCGGTTTCCTCCCACATCTAAAGACATGCGGGTTAGGTGGATTGGAATCTTTAAATTGTCCGTGGGTGTGTGTGTGGGTGTGTCTGTGTTTGTTTGTCTATTTGTGGCCCTGCGACAGACTGGCGTCCTGTCCTGGATGTACCCCCCTTGCGCTCTATGACTGCTGGGGTAGGCTCCAGCCCCCCGCGACCCTTAAGCCCAGGTTACACATAGACGGTTTTGTCGGCGGGTAGTACGTAGACCGAAGTTCACGGTAGTTCTGGCTGTTTTCGTGGTGGAAAGGGGCGGAGCATTTCGCCGGCATTTTGAGCACCGTACTAGCCGCAAATACGCGGATAAAACGCCGCTAAAGCTGCCGTAGCATCCGGCACTCGTCAGGCAATGGGGGTTAATACCCAGTTCTATCCTTTACAATCGCAGGTTAAGAACGGCTGTGTTCTGCTGCCGCCGATAATGCCCTGTGTACCGCTGGATTTATCCAGGCAAATCCTGCGTTACTCCAGGAACTTTTGCATATAGGCAACGCCCCCAAGAGTATAATAGGCTGAAGCAGCTGTCACTGCAGGGGGAGGGAGCTCATCTCTCAGCCTTTTCTTTTCCTCTCCTTTTCCCCTCCTCAACGTGTTGCTCGTCTCCACCACAGGCCTCTTCTCTGCTTCTCAAACCGACCTCTTGGTAAGTCCTTGCGCTGCTAATTTTATTTTAGGAGGCATACTGGAGCTTCTCTGCAAAAATATCTGGAGCTGGCCACGAGTGAGAGGCCTGGATGCAGCGCGCTAGCATTTTTATACTGACCGTCGCCTATCGGCCATTTGGAACGCCGTTAACTGGGAGGTGGCGTTTAGAACGGCGTACTGTCCGCTAGTGCCGCCATTTTGTCTTCCTCTGTCGCTGGTTAAAACGCCCTTTGAGGACACCGATGTGGGCTCTATCACGTTTTACACGCTGTGGTAGGGATACAACGCCGGCCACCAATTACAGCGGTGTAACTGTGGCACTACAGGACGGGCGGGATGAAACGGTGATTAAAAGTATCAAGCGCCGTGTTCACGTTGTCTCCGTCGTCGCGCGAATTCTCCGGGAGCACTCCCGGAATTATTCGCCATGTTGACTAATTTTTTCGACGATTCCGGTAACAGTCGAACTAAGCCAGACCTAGTGCCGGCGTTAACAACGGTGTGTGATCCTTCAGCCGGCCCAAACTCTTCCGGGACACATCCGGGAGCTCTTACCATCTATGGTAAATGGGGCTTAATTGGACTAAGCAGTAGAAGATGAATGAATGAATGGAATGATCAGTGGTCTCTCAACACTACTGACAACATTTTTTTCACAGGAAATCAGGGTGGGGACCCTGCGTGCCCCTGATGGAACCTACCCAGCAGGCTATGCTCTCGATGCCTGAGAGAGACGGGATGTGACCTTGCTGGCTCCACTCTCTGTGGAAGACGTTAGGATTTATTTTTATTCGCTTTATGGTGGGAGGTTTGGCGCTGATTGCCCTGACCACAGGAATATTGGCAAGACGGCTGCTTCCAGAATCTTGTCCCCTCATCAGTCCCGTCATGATTAATGAGTTGGGCAAGCTGTGTAATCCCAGACTGTGTGAATTCTTGAATTCCAACGCGAAATGGATACCATCTCGGAGCATATACGCTGCATTGCAAGGAATGTGCTGTTGAGGACCAGAGAATTTGGACTCTCAACGCTCAGAGGTGCAGTAAATGGAATTCTGTATCTCTCCGCCTAACATCAACATGGCAGCCTCATTGGCTCCTGAAGGCCAAATACCCTGTTCTTCCCCCAGAAGGATCTATGGCTTGGTGAAGGAATTCAGCTCCCCCTTTCTCATCTATCTACTCCCCCCCCCCAGCCTGCTGTTGCCTGGCAATGTCATAATTTACACACACACACGGACAGAACCTTAACTCATCTGCACACGACGCATGTCTCCCCCCCTCCATCCCTATTACCCCCCCATGTCTCTCCACTCCCCTCACCCTGGCTTCCTCCCTGCCACCTCAAAGGCAGCACTGTTTTTACTGCTGCAGCCTTCAACCCCCCAAGCTGGGCGGCGCAGGACCCTCCTGCTGCAGCCTTCACCCACTTTACCTCAATTCAGATGACGGACTGCCTCAAGTTTAGTGCACATAAACAATGTCAAATGTAAATGTGTCTTTAATTCTGATGTGTGCCATTATTATGGTAAACAAGTAATGTGAATTAATTGCTGTATCTTGTCTGAGGTAATTGGAGTGAAATGTAATTTTGTTGTTGCACTCGTGTAATGACAATGACAATAAATCCATGTCATATATCATATCATTTGGACAAGCCAGCTTCAGTTTGGAATAAGGTGCTTTGGATTGATGAAAATAAAATAGAGTTATTTGGACATAACAAGTGGCTATATGCATGGCTGAAAAAAACAACCTGAGATGTTTTGTAAAGACGAATGGTCCGAAATACCTTCAACCAGAATCCAGACACTCACTGGAAGCTATAGGAAGCATTTAGAGGCTGTTATTTCTGCAAAAGGACCTACTAAATATTGATGTATTTTTTTTCTGTTGGGGTGGCCAAATTATACACTAACTTTGTTTAAAGAATTATTGCACACTTTCTGTAAATCCTATAAACTTCATTTCACTTATCAATATCACGTTTGTCTGCTATATGACATATTTAACTGAAATTGCTGACCCCCCCCAAAAAAACCCAATCATTTATAAAAGGAAAATCATGGAAATCAGGGGTGCCCAAACTTTTACATACAACTGTATGTAATTGTGTATGTAGTGAGTGTAGTACTTATTAATATACCTGTCCTGGCGGTGGTCTCTGTGTTTTCAATGTGACACATTGTGTGCACTAAACCCTCAGCTGTCAGTGAGTCTCTGGTCAGCAGCTGGGAGGCAGCTCGATAGTGCAGCACATCGAATGGGCTCTCACAGGGCCGAAGGACTGTCACAGGTCAGCCGCTGGTGTGCGCGAATAGTTGTAACGACAGGTGTACGAGGCGTTGGAGGCGGTTGCGATTTTTCACAAATGGCATGCAATTCCTCCTTCATGTACTAGTCGGCTTCAATTGTGTTATATGTGAAGGGGCCCTAATTTGTGCAGGCCCTGATGTAGCTGATAAAAATAAAATTAGCCATACAGCGTCTGTTAAGGTTTGCGGTAATTGTAGAACCCAAAAATGCAGACTAGGGGCATTCTGTAGGGTGTGACAAAACCCCGGTGATTTATTTACAGTGTCCACTGCATTCAGCTCAGCAAACAGTCTATATAGCTTAGTGTACACAAATATATAGAAGATGGCACAGGAACTATCAGTAGGCATGAGGAACAAAAAAAAAATAACCAGAACAATAGAAATACTCAGTGGCAGTAGTGGAACAGTACAGCTAATCCGATAGCAGGTAATTATCGAAGCTAATGTTTTTGCTAGCACATTAGCTTGTCAGATAAGTTTTAAAATCATCAGACCAATTATCTTCTGATAAATTTAGTTCCAATAACATTTTTTTTGCTGGTAAAGTGAGCAAAATTTAACAGTCAAATCGTTTGTAAACCCTAAAATCAAACATTTTAGTCCATCTGTTGTGTGTTTATTTATGGCAGACTGGCTGTCGCTTCCTGATGACATCAAGTGCAAAACGTGATTGGCCGGTTGACACAGCATTGGGATAGTGTAGTTCAGGTTCACTTTTGGACATTACAGTGTTCTTTGTCCCATGGAAATCTGCTGCAAAACCCATCACACATCGTGCAAAAAGAATATTTAAATATCAAAAGGACACTGGATTACTTCATCGCATCTAAAGAAATGACTATGGCTGCCCGGAGTTAAGGTTTTGTAAAATCTCAGCAATCACTCACCAGCCCAGTAGGTGGCAGTAAATGCACCTTAAGCTGGTGCCGTCCGCCAATGGATCCGAAGCCCGCTCAACACAAAAACGGACTAATTTTAACTTTTTTTCTTTTTTCTTTGTGGCTGACGGTATTGCCAAGACTCCGTGGGAGAGAAGAGCTCTCATGGCGCAGCTGTGTACAGACTGGGACATTTCTTCACTGTTTAGACTGTTCTGGATAATCTCAGGATTATTTTTTTCCAGATGAATTCCACAGGTAAGAATTTATATTTACAACCCCAATTCCAATGAAGTTGGGACATTGTTTAAATTTTAAATGAGCACAGAATATGATGATTTGCAAATCCTCTTCAACCTATATTCAATTGAATCCACCACAAAGACAAGATATTTCATGTTCAACTGAGAAACTTTATTGTTTTTGTGCAAATATTTGTGTTACATCACCTTACCTTCTAACAACACTCAATATGCTTTTGGGAACTGAGGACACTAATTGTTTAAGCTTTTTAAGGCCCAGTCCCACTGGGCTTTAGGAAGATTTGCATATTGATTGCGCACAAAAATGGCTCATATTCCCTGAACATCCGCAATATCCATGAAACATGCAACATCTGGATATTGATATACATCCATGAAACATGTGACATGTGGATGTGCGCAGGTGTGTATGAAACACACACCTGCACACATCCGCAATTATCCGCAGAGGCACGTTTTTCCACTGCCAGGATTTTTGAGCTGCCCAAAATTGTGGTTGCAGATGACATCCGCCTTACATACTCAATACATACCCCCAATCTCAATTCTATTTTGTACCCCTTCCCCTTGGCCCTACCCCTAACCCTTTAAAACAAGGGGTAAGGTGAAGGGGTATGCCTCTAGCCCTATGAATTGAGACACCCCTCCGCCTTAGGAGAAAAAACAAAAAAAAAAAAAACTGCCATCTTCACTGTTTGTTAACATGGCAACCGAAATGCAACTTGTTGCAGTAGCCTGTTTGCTCTTTTTTTTCCTCGCCTTTCTGTGTAAATGCAAAGAAATAGAAGTTGCAGATTTCTTTGACGCATCACAGTCATGTCATGTTAATGTAATTAATTAGTAATGTATAATAATAATAATTAATAGTATTAAAAATTAATTAGTAATTAATTGTTAATGCTAATAATAATTAATCAATAATAGTAATAATTAATATTGTTTGATTAATCATTGATTGATTAGTAATTAAAATAATAAACACTTGAAATATATCAGTCTGTGTGCAATGAATGTATACAAGTTTCACTTTTTGAATGGAATTACTGAAATAAATGAACTTTTTCATGATATTCTAATTATATGACCAGTACCTGTATGTATGTTATGGGCTGCATCTAGTTCTGTTAACCTTATATTTCTTTTTCAAATGCTCCCATTTTTTGCATCCAGCCCTATTTCCTTTAGAAATTTCCTTGACAAATAATATCAGTCTATGTGGACGTCAGGTTATGTGTTACACATATACATGGGTGTGTATATATTTTCCAACATTGGTGAAACTTCTCCTTTTCTGCCTGAAAGCTTATTAGGAGTCGAGTGTGTTCAGGGCTCCCTGTTTGTTTACTAAATACACACACGTTACAGACCTTGAAATCCAACAGCAGGGGTCGCTATTATCCAAAGATTTATAAACATACAAATTAACATGCTTATCCTTCATCATGATTTTCTCCGTTGTGAGATATAAAAGTGTCTTATCGTAGCGTTCGTGTGTATGCACATTATAACGCCTCAGCGTATGAGCGAAGTTACGATATTCTTCAGAACGACAATATACACAACATGCATCCAGCAGCATACACGTTCCTGTCATAGACAACTGCCTGTAAAGTTTTTGGCAAGTTATAACTTTCTAAACAGCATAATTTGTAATGAAAGCCGTATTCATTTGTGCGGCTCTTTCGGCGCCATGTTTGTTTCTTCGGAAACAGCGGTAAGCTCCTCCTACCCCTCCAAACGGAGTGTGCATCCAGATTCACTCTAAACGGAGGGGTTTGTAGCCCTTCACCTACCCCTCCGCCTCGCTCCAAAAAGAGAATTGAGACACCCCTCTGTCTCTCGTGCCTGCGCAGAACGGAGGGAAAGGGGTAAGGGCCGAGGGGTAGAATTGAGATTCAGCCATACTGAAACTATGCGCTGTATATCCGCTGTTATCCACAACTGACAGGGGTTTGCAACTTGGCAGCGGACTGGGACAGTGTGTAAAACGAACATATAGCGTGCCTATAACGTCCACATCACAAACTAAAATAAGTTGTAGTGAATGCATACAGTTTGGCCATGGATAAAGCGTTTGTATTACGTCTGCTTTGCATCTGATTTGTGGACAATCTGCGAATGCATAACGAATACGTCACGTAAACCCAAAGTACTATATGTGGCAGAAATTGACATACCTGCCAGTCATTGCCAGTCCAGCTGTGGAGACGTGCAGATGTAGGTATGATCACTAAAGACGTATTAGCTGCTGCCATCCAACAACATACTGTAAATCCCCAGCTGCAGAGAAGTCAGCCATGGACCTCGGTTCTCTTTCACAACGTTTATTTAACTCCAACAAAAGGAAGAGTTGCTGTTACAGCCGCAACTCACTGTCAACTCTCTTTTTAAAAAAACACTGTCTTACAACCCCGAGCGGAAAGCCGCTCGGGGTTGTAAGACAGTGTTTCCGCTCCCCAAACTCATGAACAGTTAACCCTTGCATGACAACATGAAAATCAACTCTATTATCATTACAATCCCAATTAACTTGTCCGAGGCCAGCAATTGCTCCAGAGGCTGTGGTGTTGGTGTGAATAGTGATGCCGAAAGGCCCGAGTTTGTTTCTTTTATGACTACAATGCAGATGCCGCGCACATGCAACACGTGCACGATGCATAACAATACATCCGTAATACTGCCGTGATCATCAAAATGCGTCACATCAATTTCCTCAATACATGCGTTATACAACTGTGATTGTTCGTCATATATTCACTATACATTATTAATATATCCATAATTCATACTGGGACATTTATCATTTTTGGCTACTTTTGTTGTGGATGACAACGAACGCCCGTAAATTGTATACTCAATTCATGCGCAATTAATCCTCTCCCCAGTGGGACCAGGCCTTTAGGTGGAATTCTTTCCCATTCTTGCTTGATGTATGACTTCAGTTCAACAGTCCGGGGTCTCCGTTGTCGTATTTTGTGCTTCATAATGCGGCACACATTTTCAATGGCCAACAGGTCTGGACTGCAGGCAGGCCGTCTAGTACCCGCACTCTTAATACAAAGCCACGCTGTTGTAACACGTGCAGAATGTGGCTTGGCATTGTCTTGCTGAAATAAGCAGGGACGTCCCTGAAAAATACGTTGTTTGGATGGCAGCATGTGTTGCTCCAAAACCTGGATGTACCTTTAAGCATTGATGGTGCCATCACAGATGTGTAAGTTGCCCATGCCATGGGCACTAACACACCCCCATACCATCACAGATGCTGGCTTTTGAATTCTGCACTGGTAACAATCTGGATGGTATTTTTTCCTCTTTTGTCCGGAGGACACGACATCCATGATTTCCAAAAACAATATGAAATGTGGACTCAGACCACAGCACACTTTTCCACTTTGCATCTGTCCATTTCAAATGAGCTCGGGCCCAGAGAAGGAGGCAGTGTTTCTGGATGTTATTGATGTATGGCTTTCACTTTGCATAGTAGAGTTTTAACTTGCACTTGTAAATGTTGTGACGAACTGTGCTAACTGACAATGGTTTTCTAAAGTGTTCCTGAGCCCACTCGGTAAGATCCTTTACACAATATCAGTTTTTAATGCAGCGCCACCTGAGGGATCAAAGGTCACGGGCATTCAATGTTAGTTTTTGGCCTTGCCACTTAGGTGTAGAAAGTTCTCCAGATTCTCTGAATCGTCTGATTATATTATGGACTGTAGATGATTCCTTGCAACTGAACATTGAGAAACATTGTTCTTAAACTGTTGCACTATTTTTTCATGCATCTGTTCACAAAGTGGTGATACTCACCCCATCTTTGCTCGTGAATGGCTGAGCCTTTGGGTACTCTTTTATACCCAATGATGAATGTCCTCAGTTCCCAAATGCTTATTGAGTGTTGTTATAAGGTGATGTAACACAGCGGTAAACATACCACTGTCCCAGCTTTTTTGGAACATGTTGCAGGCATCCATTTCAAAATGAGCAAATATTTGCACAAAAACAATAAAGACTATCAGTTAGAATTTTCAATTTAATTTCAATTTCAATTTATTTTCATTTATATAGTGCCAAATCAAAACAGAGTTGCCTCAAAGCGCTTCACACAGGTGAGGTCTAACCTTACCAACCCCCAGAGCAACAGTGGTAAGGAAATGACATTAAAAATCTTGTCTTTGTGGTGTATTCAATTAAATATAGGTGAAGAGGATTTGCAAATCATTGTATTCTGTTTTTTATTTACATTTCACACAACGTCCCAACTTCATTGGAATTGGGGTTGTACTATGTGTCTTTTACTCTGCCAATCAATGCATTAATGGACGTATTTCAGTTGTTTAAGTCACAGGGTTGAAAGCATGTGAAAAAAGCAGCAGCTTTGAGCTCGTAAATGATGGTGTATGTAATACCGAGATAAACTGACTTCTAATACTGTGTTTTACTGCTTTTGAAAGATGATGACAGTGTTTTGGGTTTTATTTTTTTATTCATTCATTTTTCATGCGTTCGTGATCCTTGAATTTACCCAGCAGCCCCTGCAGCGCTTAAAATGCAACTGGTTTATCAGAAGCCGGCAGTGTAATCTGATGTGCCGCAAATCAATACTAAAAGTTATCCGTTATCTGTAAAAGATACATTTTTTAGCAGTTTATCGATTTATCATCATAAAAGATAACTTTTCACTTATCTGGTGAATGGTTATCGAAGCTAACTTTTTAGTTCGCTGTGCCCACCACCGCTCAGTGGTAACAAAAACACATACAAAGACGCAAGGCTGGCCAATGGAACACAGAGCCAGTAAACATGCCGAGCGAAGAACAACATGACAAACAATGAACCGCCAAAGAGAAACAGAACCGTTGTACTTTACTGAAAGAACTAATGAGACAGGTGTATAACCAACAAAAGCAAGAAACAAAAATGCACGTGAAATAACATACAAGTGACAGAACCAAAATGGACAGGGACAGTGATCAGAAAGTAAAGGACAACCAAGGGTGAGTGGGAAATCAATAGAAAACCCAACCATAACCATCATAAGAAAAATATGTTCATATGAGAAAGTTCAGTATCTTTCAACCTAGTTTTACATGCTGGGGTGCGGACATTTATCAAGGGCTGCATCTGGGTTGCATAAAAATAGTTTTTGGAATGAGGAAGGGCCATCCCACCTTCTTCCTTCAGGAGTTGCAAGGTTTGAAATTTGACCCTGGGCTTTCTTTTTTCCCCTTGCCAGATCAATCTAGAGATTATTTTAGTTAATTCAGATAAATGTTTCTGGGGGAATTCTATTGGAAGGGCCTGAAATAAAAACAGAAATCCAGGCATTCATCTTTACAGAGTCAATTCTATGACTGAGACAGAGCAAAGATATAGAGTTCCACCTGCTGATGTCTTCTTTAATTTTTGTCAATAATAATTTAAGTCAAAGAGTGGATCATTTGTATTCGATAACTTGATTCCAGAGTATTTCAATGAATCATGATCCCATTTAAAGCAGAATTTCTTGTATTGGAGGGGAGTAACTGAAAGACATGATATTTGTTTTTGTATGATTAGTTTGTAGCCTGCATATCTACTAAATGTCTATAAGAGTCATTAATTCAATAAGTGACCAAGAGGGCTGGCTTAAATAGACCAAAACATCATCAGCATATAGTGCCACCTTGTGGTCTTCATTTATAGGAATTCCCTGGATGTTGTTTGTCCGTCTTATTTGTTGTGCAAGAGGTTCTACATAAAGGGTGAAAAGCATCGGTGACAAAGGGCACCCTTGTCGCGTTCTGCGCTTAAAGTTATAGAATCTGTGAGATGACCATTTATTTTAATACTGGCTGAGGGTTTACTATAAATTGTATTAATTATTACATCCACCAAGGACATAATAAAATCCCCTGCATTTATTTGTCTGACTGTTAGCAGGATTATGTCAAAACTACTGCACGGCTTATGAAGAAATTTTCACCACAGATAAATGTTAGGCCACAGAAGAACCTATTAAATTTTGGTGCTGATCCAGATGCAGATTCTGGATCAAGTTTCACTTTATATAGGCTTTGAAGGATTACATCAAAACTACTGCACAGATTTTGATGAAAATTTCACCACAGATACATATTGAAGACGCCATTAAATTTGGGAAGTGATATGGATCCGGATTCTGGATTAAGTTAAACTTTATATACGCTTTGAAGGATTACGTCAAAACTACTTCACAGATTCTCACCACGGATACATATTAGGATATGGAAGACCCCACTGAATTTTGGAAGTGATCCAGATCCGAATTCTGGATCAAGATTCACTTTATATAGGCTTTGAAGGATTTCTTCAAAACTACTTCATGGATTCTCACCAAATTTGCACCACCGATAGATATGAGGCTATGGAAAACTCCATTAAAGTTTGGATGTGATCTGGATCCAGATTCTGGATCAAGACTTCCCTTTATATAAGCTTTGAAGGATTACTTCAAAACTACTTTACGGGTTCTCACCAAATTTGCACCACAGATAGATATTAGGGCACGGAAGACTCAACTGAATTTTGAAGGTGATCAAGATTTCCCTTTATAGTGGCTTTAAAGGATTACTTTAAAACTATCCAATATTTTGGAAATATGTATGTAAGAGGAAAAAATATCATGGCGTAATTAAGTTAAGTCCAGAGCTATTTGGTATATTTAGAGTGTAGATTGTTATGTATTGTGCAATAAATAACATTCTATCATGAGAAGAACTTGGTCTTGGAGATTTTCTTATGTCTCTTGAGTTGTATGTTTAGAGAAGACTGAAAGCTGTGGTTTCAGGAAATGGCCTTCATTTGTACTTGAAACAGTCAAAATGCTAGAGCTTCCCCCGAGGAGGGCCTACCCCCACCGGTGGCGCAAGTGATAGTTGCCAACAGCACCACTAATAAAAATTTCTGGTGAGAACCCTGCATATTATATATATATATATATATATATATATATATATATATATATATATACATACATACATACACACACACACAGGTGGCCACAGTTAAACAAAAAGTTAACTTCGATAAATGCTAATCCGCTAACTGAAAAGTTAACTTATAATGCTAAACCGATAAACCACTAAAAAATTTAGCAAAAGTTACAGCTAACCGCTAACTTTTAGTATTGACTCAGTATGCAGTCAGCTAAGACAGTTCCGAGTTTAAGCACCACAAGTGCTGCTGAATAAATCCAAAGGCGATCACAAAACCAAAAACAAACAAAAAGCCAGAGCTTCTGTCTTTGTGCACCTGGCCCACCGCTAAGAAAATAAACAAAAGAAGCATCATTTACTTTCAACATGCATCCACTCAGACAGTGGGCAAGAGACATGAAGCGCAAAGCACCTTTCACTCATGGTTTTATTTAAACCAACTAATTCCAGTCATCCATCCATCCATCCATTTTCTTCCGCTTTATCCGGAGTCAGCAGCTCAAGCAAAGCCGCCCAGACCTCCCGATCCACACACACCTCCCCCAGCTCCTCCGGGGGAACCCCGAGGCATTCCCAAGCCAGCCGAGAGACGTAGTCCCTCCAGTGTGTCCTGGGTCTTCCCCGGGGCCTCCTCCTGATGGGACATGCCCAGAACAACTCTTCAGCGAGGCGTCCAGGGGGCATTCGGAAAAGATGTCCGAGCCACCTCAGCTGGCTCCTTTTGACGTGGAGGAGCAGCGGCATGACTCCGAGCTCCTCCTGAGTGACCGAGCTCCTCACCCTATCTCTAAGGGAGCACCCAGCCACCCCGCGGAGGAAACCCATCTCGGCCGCCTGCACTTGCGATCTCTCTCTTTCGGTCAAGAGCCAAATCTCATGACCATAGGCAAGGGCCGGAATGTAGATCGATCAGCAAATCGAGAGCTCTGGCCCCCCTACTCAGCTCCCTCTTCACCACAACAGCCCGACACAGCAACCGCATCACTGCAGCGATCCATCCGTTGATCCCACGCTCCATCCGTCCCTTGCTCACGAACAAGACCCCGAGATAATTAAACTCCTCCACTTGAGGCAAGGATACTCCACCAACCTGAAGAGGGCAAAGCACCTTTTTCCGGTCGAGAACCATGACCTCGGATTTGGAGGTGCTGATTTTCATCCTGGATGCTTCACACTCGGCTGCAAACTGCCCCAGTGTACGCTGAAGGTCCTGATTTGACAAAGCCAACAGAACCACATCGTCTGCAAACAGCAGAGATGAGATTCTGTGGTTCCCAAACCAGACCCCCTCTACACCCTGGCTGCACCTAGAAATTCTGTACATAAAGATAATGAACAGAACCAGTGGGCTGCCCTTTGTCACCGGTTCTTTAATTCCAGACAGTTTATCAAAATTAGGGCAATTCTGTAATTTTTACAAAGTGAAAATATGCACATATATAATAATATATTGCACATATTTTTTTAAATGTTTCTGTGAAGGCTCTCAGTTGTCCAGGTGGTTTCCATAGTAGAGAACCTTGAATCTATCGTTAGGAGGGACAGCTACCCTGTCATTAGGAGGGTGCTAACTAGAGCACAATAGGTGCTAATTAAAGCTATTGTTTAGTCACTAGCCTATAGCAGTCTGCCTCTCGGTTGGAGGGGCTGGTTAGGTTTAAAACTCCAGCTTTTGTGGCTTCTGTTTGTTCTTCTCTACAAGAGTCAAGACAGAAGTCAGACTGCCAGAGCAAGAATTTTAGCTGAGGAAGCTTCTGCGATTTGAAGCGAAACGTCCTTGCGTCAAGCAACCCAATCCAGTCAAAGATTCAAGCTTCGCTACTTATTTTTTAAAGTAACATGCTATTTCCTGAAGGTTGTGTGTCTGTTTAACACTCAAACCTTCAGGAATTGACACATTACTTAAAAAAAAAAAAAAAAGTGCAATATCATATTTTCACTTTGTAAAAATGACAGTTGCCGTTAATTTAGATAAACTGTCCGGAATTAGTTGGTTTTAAATTAAACCATGAGTGAAAGGTACTTTGCACTTCATGTCTCCTGTCCACTGTCTGAGTATCGGGATGTTGAAATGAATTTACTTTTTTTTTTTTCCTTCTTTGCAAGCAGCTGGCAGCCGGTTCACTTCCTTCTACTGGGGGGAGGACTGACCTTCTCACAGCGGTCCGTTTATTGCAAAACACATGACTGGAATTAATATGTAGGATTTTAGGTTTTACAAATGCTTCTGACAGTTAATTATATATATATATATATAAATAATATAGTATTACTCACTATGCCAGCAAAAAAAAAAAAAAAAAAAAACACACACACGTTAGTAGACCAAAAGTTCGCGGAACTAAATTAGTCCAGCCTTTTTTTTAGCATCTGCAGGACTTCCTGATGTCAACCACTAACCCCTATTTGTCCATGGTCCATGCCATGGAGGAGTTTGGTCTTCCATAATACCACCTGTTCCTGTACCTGTCTGTAGCTGTCTGAGGCCCTTGTAACAGCTGATCTTGGGAGGGGGCCATCTTTCTGATGTATTCATGGATGTTCCTCATTTCATCCTGGACTGTTGCTCTTGACACTCACTAATCTTCGCCATCCCTCAAGGCGCCATAACCCCAAGGCGTTAAATCAGTACAATTTGATGTGTTAATCTCGCTCAATCAAATACACTAGGTCTATATGATATTAAGATGATGACATATTTTCTTAGTCTCAATGTAAAACCAGCCTTACTTTTAATGTCACAAATCTCCCCTGGAAGAGTGTTCCAATACGCAACTGATCTATAAAATACTGTCCTCTTCACAGAGTCAGGGTAATGTAATCTGGCCCCTCGAGTGTTGTATACATGAATGTTTGAACAGTAAGCCATATCATTATAAAGAAATTTAGGAGTCTGAGTGTTTATAATTCTATGAAAATATATAAGTACATTAGCAGCTAGCCTATCCTCAACCATCAACCAGGAGAGACATTCATGCATTTGTACAACACTTGTTCTAGGAGAACAAACAAGTCTTGCAGCCTTGTTTTGCGCCATTTGTAGTTTTTAAGAAGACTGTTTGATGCAGCAGACCAAACAACCTAACAGTAATCCAAATGACACAAAACCAATGAACAAACCACTTGAAACAACTGTGTTGAGAAATGGTGCACATTTGTGAGTTGTTTTTGATATTTTAAGGCTCAATTTATTTTAGATCCAATTATATAATATGCTAATCTCACAAGACAAAACCTGATTAAGCTCTCAACATGTGGGGGCATCTTAAAGAGTAGAATCATCAGCAAACATAGTCAACTTAGCCTTACTGAGTACATACGGCATATTAGTAAAAATTGAAAATAAATGAGGTCCCAGTAATGTGATAATGCCTGACATGAAGGTCATCACAATTCACATTCATGCAATTATTAATATCAAAGTTAGCGATGTCAGCATCCATAGCCTAATTGGTAGCTTAACACTCACCTGTTTGAGTAGAACTTTGCTTGTGTGCTGTAATCTCCACTCTCACTTTAGACTGCAGCACATACCAATTACCAGCTTGGAGAGTAAAGATAACAATAAGCTTCTTCCTATATAATAATCAGCATGTGAATGAGGTATGTTCAAACATTTTGAAGCTGTGTAACATTTCATTTAATTTTGCTGAGTTTCATCATCATAACAAAATTATTTTCACGATTACACATTTCTTAATACAGTTCAGGTTATATGATCAGTTGATTTTACTGTCCATTCATAACTAGGAGAGCAGAGCACATTTCCCTTTTTGTGACAACCAATCACAGCTTTTAGAAGACTGCATCATACCTAGCAACAGGGTCAACCACACCTCACCAAGATAAATGTTTCTGTCCCCTCCTTGCTCAGAGATGGTCTCAGAATCTTCCTGGATCACTCTTTAGCTAAGATTGCCTGCTAGGAATCTTTAGGCTAAGTTGGGAGCTCTCTGAGAGGACTCAGAGAATTTTTGTGAATATAGGCCCGGGTGTACAGCTCTGTGAATCAGTAGCTGGTGCTTTGACCCTCTGGAATTGTTTCTAATGCCTGTCGTCCTTTGTGATGTTGATTCGTTCTTGTTCTGGGATGTTCTCTTAGGTCCTCCAGCCACTGGACACTGGTGTTGTGTGATGCCTCTTTCTCCCAGATGTTCTTCCAGTATTGCTCAGTTTCAGTTCTGGGTGGGACCCTCCTTATGCTACTTGTTTTCCCTTAGAGCTGGGAGTACACCCTGGACAGGTCATTGGAGAGCAGGCCATTTATTCTTTTGGCCTCTGATTCCCTGGTGTAGCTATTCTGCCTTGTAGCCAGAGCTGTGAGCCTTTGTTTATCAGTTTAAAGGGCCTCACTTATGAACATCTTGTTGTACTATTTATCCAACCAGGACTAGTCTCATGGCACCCTTCTGTACCTCTGTTAGCAGACCAACATCCTTCCAGGCCTTCCTGATCTGGGCTTCCAATCTTCTCCACAGGGGACTCTCTCTACATGCATTCTTGATCTTACATCCAAGTATGTCTAGGATTACTGTGGCAGTCCCATAAATGAGCTCATTGGTTTAAGTAATGCTGGTAGTGGGAATGGTGAGTGGAGTTGTGTTAACATCTGCAAGCATCTGTTTTGATGTGACTTTGTAAATGAGCAGGGGGAGTTTGAGTTTGCTTGAGTCTGGCCACAATCTTCATTCTCAACTCAGTAGATACATCAGTCACTGCAGGTGTTTGGTTACCATCCGCTTCCTTAAGTTATACCCACACTGCTCAGTACTGAGCAGCGCAGTCTCATTTGAGGGCGGGCACTAAAGGGTTAAAATATGATGCATATAACAATAATCCTACATCCGGGGGCAGCCCTCTTATGTCCCCATAAGAAACATGGAACTTTCTAAGTTTTTGAGCAAATTACACAGCAAACAAAATTAAAATGCAAAGGAAAAGTGACGATGCGGTGGAAAATTGACGTGTTGTGGTTTATTTATGACCCAGAGCTCAAACATGTCGAGGCGGTTGTACAGGCGAGAGAACACAGCTACTCTGGGTCACAAGCTACTCAAGGTGTGTAGGTTAAAACTTACCAACACAACCTCTCCCATGTGCCTGGTCTTCCCGTCTCCACTGGGAACCGAAAAAAAACTGCACTTTTTGTGACTGCTTCGGCGATTGCAGCAGCAAACAAAATAGTACACCATTTATCTGTGTGAAGTGATGCTGTGTTTGTATTGTGTAACAGGAGACTGTCCCCAGAAGTGGTCAAATCCCACGATATCACACAGGGGTTCAAACGAGACTGCGTTGCCCTATTGCACTGGAGCCTCTGGATCTCTAATTTCAAAAGTAGCTTCCATTTATTCTTGTCACAGCCGTATGCTACCAGGTGCTTCTTGGTCAGTGTGGAAGTTGGGCTTTTGCTCATCCATACCTTTCTCATTATGTTTGCCATCATAGTAGCATTCCATCACTTCCATATTGTCGTTCTTTGACCATGTACAGTGAGGAAAATAAGTATTTGAACACCCTGCAATTTTGCAAGTTCTCCCACTTAGAAATCATGGAGGGGTCTGAAATGTTCATCTTAGGTGCATGTCCACTGTGAGAGACATAATCTTAAAAAAAAAAAAAAAAAAATCCGGAAATCACAATGTATGATTTTTTAATAATTTATTTGTATGTTACTGCTGCAAATAAGTATTTGTACACCTGTGAAAATCAATGTTAATATTTGGTACAGTAGCCTTTGTTTGCAATTACAGAGGTCAAACGTTTCCTGTAGTTTTTCACCAGGTTTGCACACACTGCAGCAGGGATTGTGGTCCACTCCTCCATAAAGATCTTCTCTAGATCTTTCAGGTTTGGAGTTTCAGCTCCCTCCAAAGATTTTCTATTGAGTTCAGGTCTGGAGACTGGCCAGGCCACTCCAGGACCTTGAAATGCTTCTTACGGAGCCCCTCCTTAGTTGCCCTGGCTGTGTGTTTGGGGTCACTGTCATGCTGGAAGACCCAGCCATGACCCATCTTCACTGCTCTTACTGAGGGAAGGAGGTCGTTTGCCAAAATCTTGCAATACATGACCCCATCCATCCTCCCTTCAATACGGTGCAGTTGTCCTGTCCTCTTTGCAGAAGAGCACCCCCAGAGTATGATGTTTCCACCCCCATGCTTCACGGTTGGGATGGTTTTCTTGGGGTTGTTCTCATCCTCTAAACATGGTAAGTGGAGTTGATTCCAAAAAGCTCTATACTGGTCTCATCTGACCACATGACCTTCTCCCACGCCTTCTCTGGATCATCCAGATGGTCACTGGTGAACTTCAAACGGGCCTGGACATGTGCTGGCTTGAGCAGGGGGACCTTGCTGCCCTGCAGGATTTTAAACCATGACAGCATCATGTGTTACTAATGTAATCTTTGTGACTGTGGTCCCAGCTCCCTTCAGGTCATTGACCAGGTCCTCCTGTGTAGTTCTGAGATTTCTCAGAATCATCCATACCCCACAAAGCCAGATCTTGCATGGAATCCCAGACCGAGAGAGACTGACAGTCATCTTGTGTTTCTTCCACTTTCTAATAAATCAATCAATTTTTTTATATAGCGCCAAATCACAACAAACAGTTGCCCCAAGGCGCTTTATATTGTAAGGCAAGGCCATACAATAATTATGTAAAACCCCAACGGTCAAAACGACCCCCTGTGAGCAAGCACTTGGCTACAGTGGGAAGGAAAAACTCCCTTTTAACAGGAAGAAACCTCCAGCAGAACCAGGCTCAGGGAGGGGCAGTCTTCTGCTGGGACTGGTTGGGGCTGAGGGAGAGAACCAGGAAAAAGACATGCTGTGGAGGGGAGCAGAGATCGATCACTAATGATTAAATGCAGAGTGGTGCATACAGAGCAAAAAGAGAAAGAAACAGTGCATCATGGGAACCCCCCAGCAGTCTACGTCTATAGCAGCATAACTAAGGGATGGTTCAGGGTCACCTGATCCAGCCCTAACTATAAGCTTTAGCAAAAAGGAAAGTTTTAAGCCTAATCTTAAAAGTAGAGAGGGTGTCTGTCTCCCTGATATGAATTGGGAGCTGGTTCCACAGGAGAGGAGCCTGAAAGCTGAAGGCTCTGCCTCCCATTCTACTCTTACAAACCCTAGGAACTACAAGTAAGCCTGCAGTCTGAGAGCAAAGCGCTCTATTGGGGTGATATGGTACTATGAGGTCCCTAAGATAAGATGGGACCTGATTATTCAAAACCTTATAAGTAAGAAGAAGAATTTTAAATTATATTCTAGAATTAACAGGAAGCCAATGAAGAGAGGCCAATATGGGTGAGATATGCTCTCTCCTTCTAGTCCCCGTCAGTACTCTAGCTGCAGCATTTTGAATTAACTGAAGGCTTTTTAGGGAACTTTTAGGACAACCTGATAATAATGAATTACAATAGTCCAGCCTAGAGGAAATAAATGCATGAATTAGTTTTTCAGCATCACTCTGAGACAAGACCTTTCTGATTTTAGAGATATTGCGTAAATGCAAAAAAGCAGTCCTACATATTTGTTTAATATGCGCTTTGAATGACATATCCTGATCAAAAATGACTCCAAGATTTCTCACAGTATCACTAGAGGTCAGGGTAATGCCATCCAGAGTAAGGATCTGGTTAGACACCATGTTTCTAAGATTTGTGGGGCCAAGTACAATAACTTCAGTTTTATCTGAGTTTAAAAGCAGGAAATTAGAGGTCATCCATGTCTTTATGTCTGTAAGACAATCCTGCAGTTTAGCTAATTGGTGTGTGTCCTCTGGCTTCATGGATAGATAAAGCTGGGTATCATCTGCGTAACAATGAAAATTTAAGCAATACCGTCTAATAATACTGCCTAAGGGAAGCATGTATAAAGTGAATAAAATTGGTCCTAGCACAGAACCTTGTGGAACTCCATAATTAACTTTAGTCTGTGAAGAAGATTCCCCATTTACATGAACAAATTGTAATCTATTAGATAAATATGATTCAAACCACCGCAGCGCAGTGCCTTTAATACCTACGGCATGCTCTAATCTCTGTAATAAAATTTTATGGTCAACAGTATCAAAAGCAGCACTGAGGTCTAACAGAACAAGCACAGAGATGAGTCCACTGTCCGAGGCCATAAGAAGATCATTTGTAACCTTCACTAATGCTGTTTCTGTACTATGATGAATTCTAAAACCTGACTGAAACTCTTCAAATAGACCATTCCTCTGCAGATGATCAGTTAGCTGTTTTACAACTACTCTTTCAAGAATTTTTGAGAGAAAAGGAAGGTTGGAGATTGGCCTATAATTAGCTAAGATAGCTGGGTCAAGTGATGGCTTTTTAAGTAATGGTTTAATTACTGCCACCTTAAAAGCCTGTGGTACATAGCCAACTAACAAAGATAGATTGATCATATTTAAGATCGAAGCATTAAATAATGGTAGGGCTTCCTTGAGCAGCCTGGTAGGAATGGGGTCTAATAAACATGTTGATGGTTTGGATGAAGTAACTAATGAAAATAACTCAGACAGAACAATCGGAGAGAAAGAGTCTAACCAAATACCGGCATCACTGAAAGCAGCCAAAGATAACGATACGTCTTTGGGATGGTTATGAGTAATTTTTTCTCTAATAGTTAAAATTTTGTTAGCAAAGAAAGTCATGAAGTCATTACTAGTTAAAGTTAATGGAATACTCAGCTCAATAGAGCTCTGACTCTTTGTCAGCCTGGCTACAGTGCTGAAAAGAAACCTGGGGTTGTTCTTATTTTCTTCAATTAGTGATGAGTAGAAAGATGTCCTAGCTTTACGGAGGGCTTTTTTATAGAGCAACAGACTCTTTCCAGGCTAAGTGAAGATCTTCTAAATTAGTGAGACGCCATTTCCTCTCCAACTTACGGGTTATCTGCTTTAAGCTACGTGTTTGTGAGTTATACCACGGAGTCAGGCACTTCTGATTTAAAGCTCTCTTTTTTAGAGGAGCTACAGCATCCAAAGTTGTCTTCAATGAGGATATAAAACTATTGACAAAATACTCTATCTCACTTACAGAGTTTAGGTAGCTACTCTGCACTGTGTTGGTATATGGCATTAGAGAACATAAAGAAGAAATCATATCCTTAAACCTAGTTACAGCGCTTTCTGAAAGACTTCTAGTGTAATGAAACTTATTCCCCACTGCTGGGTAGTCCATCAGAGTAAATGTAAATGTTATTAAGAAATGATCAGACAGAAGGGAGTTTTCAGGGAATACTGTTAAGTCTTCTATTTCCATACCATAAGTCAGAACAAGATCTAAGATATGATTAAAGTGGTGGGTGGACTCATTTACTTTTTGAGCAAAGCCAATAGAGTCTAATAATAGATTAAATGCAGTGTTGAGGCTGTCATTCTCAGCATCTGTGTGGATGTTAAAATCGCCCACTATAATTATCTTATCTGAGCTAAGCACTAAGTCAGACAAAAGGTCTGAAAATTCACAGAGAAACTCACAGTAACGACCAGGTGGACGATAGATAATAACAAATAAAACTGGTTTTTGGGACTTCCAATTTGGATGGACAAGACTAAGAGTCAAGCTTTCAAATGAATTAAAGCTCTGTCTGGGTTTTTGATTAATTAATAAGATGGAATGGAAGATTGCTGCTAATCCTCCGCCCCGGCCCGTGCTACGAGCATTCTGACAGTTAGTGTGACTCGGGGGTGTTGACTCATTTAAACTAACATATTCATCCTGCTGTAACCAGGTTTCTGTAAGGCAGAATAAATCAATATGTTGATCAATTATTATATCATTTACCAACAGGGACTTAGAAGAGAGAGACCTAATGTTTAATAGACCACATTTAACTGTTTTAGTCTGTGGTGCAGTTGAAGGTGCTATATTATTTTTTCTTTTTGAATTTTTATGCTTAAATAGACTTTTGCTGGTTATTGGTAGTCTGGGAGCAGGCACCGTCTCTACGGCGATGGGGTAATGAGGGGATGGCAGGGGGAGAGAAGCTGCAGAGAGGTGTGTACGACTACAACTCTGCTTCCTGGTCCCAACCCTGGATAGTCACGGTTTGGAGGATTTAAGAAAATTGGCCAGATTTCTAGAAATGAGAGCTGCTCCATCCAAAGTGGGATGGATGCCGTCTCTCCTAACAAGACCAGGTTTTCCCCAGAAGCTTTGCCAATTATCTATGAAGCCCACCTCATTTTTTGGACACCACTCAGACAGCCAGCAATTCAAGGAGAACATGCGGCTAAACATGTCACTCCCGGTCCAATTGGGGAGGGGCCCAGAGAAAACTACAGAGTCCGACATTGTTTTTGCAAAGTTACACACCGATTTAATGTTAATTTTAGTGACCTCCGATTGGCGTAACCGGGTGTCATTACTGCCGACGTGAATTACAATCTTACCAAATTTACGCTTAGCCTTAGCCAGCAGTTTCAAATTTCCTTCAATGTCGCCTGCTCTGGCCCCCGGAAGACAATAAATAATCATAATAGTTGTCTTCTACCAAGCTGCTTGCCTGTAGTCCTGTAGTCCATCCCAGCCTTGTGCATGTCTACAGTTTTGTCCCTGGTGTCCTTAGACAGCTTTTTGGTCTTGGCTATGGTGGACAGGTTGGAGTGTGATTGACTGTGTGAACAGGTGTCTTTTAGGTACAGGTAACAAGTTCAAACAGGTGCAATTAATACAGGTAAAGAGTGCAGAATAAGAGGGCTTCTTAAAGAAAAATTAACAGGTCTGTGTGAGCCAGAATTCTTGCTGGTTGGTAGGGGATCAAATACTTATTTGCAGCAGTAACACAAATTATTTTAAAAAATCATAGATTGTGATTTCCAGATATTTGTTTTTAGATTATGTCTCTCACAGTGGACATGCACCTAAGATGAAAATTTCAGACCCCTCCATGATTTCTAAGTGGGAGAACTTGCAAAATCGCAGGGTGTTCAAATACTCATTTTCCTCACTGTATGTCTTGTTCCAGTAGCCCATTTCCCATCAGTATTCCTCAACAATTGACATGGATCTTGTTAACCCAGGCAACATGTGATCTGGGGTCGCCAACCAAACGGTCCCCCCCCCCCCCAAAATGGTCCGCCCTGCCTTCACGTCAGCAGTGTCATTTCTGAGTGTCAACAGCGATTCAGTCATTATCACACCGTTTCTGCTTCAAACTGCACTCCAGTTATTGTCTATCTCAGTGACAGATATCTGAAGCTTTTGTACAACAATCATTTCCACGTAAATTCAGCAATATTTCATCATAAAAGACGGGAGACCGATCAGAGTGCCACAGCAGCACGTCTGAGTCAGACATGCTGTTGCTGCGCCTACGTCATTTCGGAGAGTCAGTAGCAATTCACTGATTATCGCCTCGTTTCTGCTTAAAACTGACTTTAGAGTGATTTAAAAGG
>NC_047107.1:54656252-54751252 GCF_902500255.1 Thalassophryne amazonica | reverse complement strand
AACTTCAAAACTACTTCACAGATTCTCACCAAATTTGCAACACAGACGGATATTAGGGGCATGGAAGACTCCACTAAATTTGGGAGGTGATCCAGATTCAGATTCTAAATCAAGATTTCACTTCATATTCCACTTCATCGTGAAGCTGTATACCTGGTGATACAAAATGCAAAACATGCACTGTGCACAATTTCTCTAATCACAGCCACAGAAGCCTATAACTTCTTCTGGGTTTTCTGGGTGTCTAGATGGCTTTCCTCACTCTTCTTCCTTCTTGCAGACTCACTTTTTGAGAACTATCTATTCCACACAGATTTACCATAGAGTGTCATACTGTTTGTATTTCTTTATAACTGATGTAAATAAAGTCCAAGACATATTCAGTGACTTGGAAATGTTCATGTATCCATCCCCTGACTTGTCTGAAGAAAACTGGCAATAAAACTGATTATTTACAGGTGTTATACTAGTGGTCCATACCCATCATCTTGGCTTTTATATTTTTAATTAATTTATATCAAGTTGTAAAGATATGGTTTGAGTTTAAGGAAGATAGTTTTAGAAATTTTTATTTTGAGAAATCTAATTTACTTTTTGTATTTGAAAAAGCATAAACAAATTAACATGTGTGAAATACCAAGGGGCTGAATACTTTTGCAAGCCACTGTATACCCACTTACTCCAATGAAGGATCCTGGGGGCTGGAGCCTGTCCAGCAGTCAGAGGGCACAAGGTGGGATACACGCTGGACAGGATGCCAGTCTGTCTCAGGGCCACATATAGACAGACAAACTGATTCACACTCACATGTACATCTAAGTTCAATTTAGATTCACAACTGATTGCATGTCTTTTGGAGCTGTGATGAAGCTGGAGCACCCGGAGGGAACTTACGCAAACACATGGAGAACATGCAAATTCAACACAGAAAGGGTCAGTCAGGAAGAGATCCAAGGACCTTCTTGCTGTAAGGGAGGGAACAGTGCTAACCACTATTCACTGATAATAAAGTATTTTGTTGTCATGTACAATGCAAAATTCTATCCTAGGTCTTTTGGATCCTTTGAGTCTATGAAGCTTAAATATGAAAAAGTATCGGTATCAATATCGGCGATACGAGCTTGTATTTACTTGGTATCGGATCAATACCAAAATTCCCGGTATCGCCCACCTCTAGTTATCACACAGCCTGTATTTAGTAATACATTACAAAGCATGTAGTAGGCCATAAACTACTGGTTTGTGGGCCTCATCTGGCCTGTGAGCCACCAGTTTGGCACCACTGATCTGGCAGCGCTTTCATTAAGTAAATGACACGAGCAATAAGACAATTTCATCCAATGCATTGACCTTTACCCAAGTCCATTCAAGAGAAACTTAAATCACTCTGTTCACTGTGTGGAAAAACTCTCTAGGATCATTTCAGATCTGGGTTGATGAGGACAGCTCTGAGGATTAAGCTGGAGCTTTGTCTCGTGGAGCTTATACACATCCTTGGAAGACTGGATGCATAACTCTGAGGAGCTCCCTGACAGCTGAGAAGCAGCAGATGTTGGAGTGCTGCTCCTGCTGCAGGGATAAAGAGGACATGCAGCAGGAGCTATGAGGACCACACAGACTGAGGAGAAGGTTTGTGGGAGTCAGCACAGGGAAACGGAAAAGGACTGTCAGGAAGACAATAGGACTTGAAATGGATGGAGATGGGAGTAATTCTGTTGTGCCATAATGACAATAAACGCTTTAAAATACCCTGTGGAGGCGAAAAAAGTGCAGAAGGTGAATGGTGCTCGTCTTACCTTTTCTGATAGACTGAGGTGTGAGAGGCGGCCGTCTGCGTGCCGGCTGAGTAGGTTTTGTAAAGTCCAGTCTTCCAGGTCCCGTCCACAAAGGCGGTCAGCCACAGAACCAGTGCGGTCCACAGCAAAGTCTGTCTGCAAAGCGCGGACACGCACTCTGGTTGGCGCGGTCCCATTTCACTGGCATCAAAAGTGCAAAAGTTTTGCTGAAGTCGAACCGGTTCGAACGAGTCAGAGACCGCGGGGTCGGCTGTCGGCTAAGAGCGAGAAGACGCGCATCCCCGCCGACAAACAAACACGCGAGCCTGCCTGCGAGTGCTGGAGAAAGTGTTGAAGTGAAGTGGGGGTAAAACACGGACAGCACGGCTGTGAGGATGAGGTAAAGTGTCTGCGTCCGGACACAGAGGTGCGCTCGTGCCGCCGTCCAGCCTCCGCGAGCGCTCGCACCGGAGGCACCTTTATAGTCTGCGCTTTGAAGCGCACAGCATGCTGGGTGCTCCGCGTGTGCGCATCCACCGAACCCCCACTCAAAAACAAAGCAAAAAATAATAATATAATAATAATAATAATAATAATGACGTCAAACAGCATGGAAAAACGCAAAACATCCGAGTACATACTTCCCTGCAGTACTATTTTATTTATTTGTAAGTTTATATCTTGTGCATTAAAAACGCACTTTATGTGATGCATGTGCTGGATAAATTGTTTTTGGAATGACTCGTGTGTATGCAGAAAACCCAGATATTCTTTTTTCAAAAATGAAATAAAAAATTACTCAAACCATACAGAATTTATCAACTTTACCTAAATTCTGTGTCTTTTAGTGAAGTTTAGGGCTAGTGGTCAGTGATCACCTTAGTATTTCCTGTTTTTCTTGTTGTTTAATGCTGGCAAATTATACTGTATTTCTTGTCTTTCTGATGCCCGATTCTGTTTTTTCTCTCTGTTTAAGGTGTAGCTCCATAGAATTCAGTCACAGATAGTCCAAACTATACCTTTTTGGAATCTTTATGATCAGGCAAATTGTAATATAGAAATAATGGATTCAGAAAAGTTATACTGGACGAGGTGACTTGCCATCCATCAATTGTTATGTTCTCCACCCCCCTCCCAAATTAAGCAAACAAAGAGTCAAGTAAATTAGATCCATTTATTTTGTTGTGAACAGCATATGAATGCTTTTAAAACGTCAGTAGCGTGCTTGTCTACCTTCTTAGTGTTTATGGCATCCTTGGAGTTCAATATTTCCACCAGTTCCTCCTCTGTGAACTCAGCAAACCTCGCTGGCAGATGATTTTCTGCTGTTGTTGACATGTTTGTTGCCATTTTTTCAACCAGCATCTATCTGTCAGCTAGTTCCTGACCTTCGTATGCCGCGCTCTGATTGGCTAGCTGTTGGCAGTAAGCTCTAACGCTATTGGTCAGTGGGAACCGATCCAATATAACTTTTGGTCCTAGCCTTTTTGGATCCTTTTGGATCCAACATAACTTTCTGGCGCCAAGCATGCCAAAATACAGGTAAATGATGGACAGAAAGGCTAATCTGTGATTGGCTATTGCAATCTGAGTGGAGAACATTGTGGAATATTTTTCAATATGACTGGAGCATCTTTTAATTTTTACCTCTGTGTAACTCTTCAATTGACCCTTACCTGACCACCGATTGAAAAGTCAAGTGGCCAATCGTTTTTTTTTTTTTTCAACAGAGGTGTGTCTAAGGAGTATTTCTGCCAAATTTGATGCTTTTATCACCATTTGCATGATTGTTTCACTTATCTGCTGCACTATGTCCTGTGCAACAACTGCATTTCCTGTATATTCATTTTGTGAATTGTTTCTGTAATTTATGTTTGTAGCATGGCCCAAGCAGAAGGTCACCCCTTTGAGTCTGGTCTGCTTGAGGTTTCTTTCTCAGAGGGAGTTTTTCCTTACCACTGCTGCTCTGGGGGTTAGTCAGGTTAGACCTTACTTATGTGAAGCGCCAGCTCTGTTGTGATTTGGCGCTATATAAATGAAAATAAATTGAAATTGAAAATTTTGTCTATATTATTCAAGAAAGTTTGATATTAAAGAAAGTAATGAACCATTTGAATGTTTTTTTTAAGCTGATTATTCCTTGGTATGTAATGTACCTTGTAAAATGCAGTGAGCGGCATAGTAGATAGTGAGTCTGTTGTGTGGGCCGCTGAAGAGGAGGTACTGCTGGCCCACTACCACCAGAGGGCGCCCTGCTTGGAGTTTAACAATAAATTCTATACAGACCTATTTATGCTGGTGCTTACTGAGTTGTTTGAATTTAAATTTGTAAGTTAACTTTCAAACTTAAGTTCATACAACTTAATTCATTCCGGTTTTACCACGTGTAATGCTTTTTTAAGTTGGCTCTTTTTTCAGTGTTCTCTCTCTCTCACACACACACACGCACACCACACACCACCACTATGCTGCCATTCTTACACTCATAACGTGGGGATTGTGTCTGACTGGGAATTGAACAGGTGATCCTCTGGGCACAAAATCACCTCTCTAACATCTTCACAAGCAGAATAGATAGAACATGATATCTCAAAAACAATGAATGCTATCATCTCATAACTCAACAAATTTAAATGCATATAGACCAATTCATTCAAATCTGATGAACTGTGACTCACCATTATAAAGCATCATTATTTAGCTTAAATAATATTCCATAGTACCCTGGTTCTCACCAGTTGACCACTAGGATATGCTCCACTTCTCTTACAGTTTTTTATGATTGCATAAACACTAAAAACAAAAGAATTACATAATTATCAACACCTTACGCTCAAGGAGCAAAACATTGGACCAGATTTTCACCGCTATAAACACAAAGTCAGCCTCACACTTTTTGCAGAACAATACACACTTGCATACATTAGACACAGAGGTATAGCATGATGTCTCTTCCATGTGGCTGTTGATTAAACACACACACATCAGGTGTGCAAACACGTGATTGCTTTATTGTAGACACACCAGTCAGGTTTGAGCACTACAAAAATGAGTTCAACTGCTTTCAATCAAAATGGAAGAAGTTAGAGGAAGAAGAGTGAGGGTGAGAGAGGGAATCTGTGGAGGGCAAGCATGAGGTTGAGGAAGACCTGAAACAGGAGGAGAACATCCTCAAAGAAGAAGAGGACCAAATTTGTCAAATGAAATTCGTCCAACACAAGTTGATCATGTCATCAACCATGGCTGGACGCTGAGGGAGGCTGGACTACAGTGGCATCTGTCATAAGGACATTTTGACAACAGGTTAAAAAAAAAATATATATATATATATATATATATTTGTGCACCATAGCAGCACTGTTGATACCCCTTCCTGTGTCATTTTACAGCTTACATGTATCTGTTGATAACTCTGTGTCATTTTGCAGCTTGCATGCAACAAGGAGAAAAGGGGGCCCATATTCACACCAGAACAAGAGAGAGAGAGATCATAAACATGGTTTTGGCCAATAATGCCATCAGGCTCAGAGAACTTCAAGCCAACATAACTGGTGACGATGCCGTTTTCAATAATGTCCATCAGGTCTCTCTGACAACATTAGCACGCATCCTGAAAAAACATCAAGTTCAAATGAAACAACTTTATCAAGTGCCTTTTGAGCGGAATTCAGAGAGGACCAAACAGCTGTGACATGGGTATGTGGAGGTATGTATTGTTCACTTTAGCATTGTGATGTTACAGACTGCACACATAACCATTTTTACATGTAAATTAGACCTTTACTGAACTACACAATCTTGTCTCTCACTGTATTTCAGAGAGTTTTACAGATGGATGCTGATGAATTCATGTACATAGATGAGGCATGTCAGGTTCTGACATTTTTGTCTGGGTTTCTGTCATGTTTGGTCCGTTTTTTCTTTCTGCTCATTCATTGCTTTTCTGTGTTCATTTTCTTGTTGGGGTTTTTCTGCTTGGGTCTGTCTGCTATCTGGCCACGTCCTGTTTCTGGTGCTTTCCAAATTGCTGATTGACACTTGGGGTTATACAAGGTCTGTCAATAAAGCAATGGTCCTTTTTATTTTTTTCAAAAACTATATGGATTTCATTTATATGTTTTTACGTCAGACATGCTTGAACCCTCGTGCACATGCGTGAGTTTTTCCACGCCTGTCGGTGACGTCATTCGCCTGTGAGCACTCCTTGTGGGAGGAGTCGTCCAGCCCCTCGTCGGAATTCCTTTGTCTGAGAAGTTGCTGAGAGACTGGCGCGTTGTTTGATCAAAATTTTTTCTAAACCTGTGAGACACATCGAAGTGGACACGGTTCGAAAAATTAAGCTGGTTTTCAGTGAAAATTTTAACGGCTGATGAGAGATTTTGAGGTGATACTGTCGCTTTAAGGACTTCCCACAGTGCGAGACGTCGCTCAGCGCTCTCAGCCACCGTCGTCAGCCTGTTCAAGCTGAAAACCTCCACATTTCAGGCTCTATTGATCCAGGACGTCGTGAGAGAACAGAGAAGTTTCAGAAGAAGTCGGTTTCAGCATTTTATCCGGATATTCCACTGTTAAAGGAGATTTTTTTAATGAAAGACGTGCGGACGGGTCCGCGCGTCGGGACGCAGCCGATGCGGTGCGGCGGCACAGGAAAAACACCTCCGTGTTGATAACCATTTGTAAAATCCAGGCGGCTTTTGATGGCTTTCAGTGGAGTGAGTATATGAGAAATTGTTTAACAGCAGGACATGTTCCAACTTGTCCTTAAGGCTTCCAACAGAGGTGTTTTTCCTGTGGCGGAGCGCGGACCCGTCCGCACGTCTTTCATTAAAAAAATCTCCTTTAACAGTGGAATATCCGGATAAAATGCTGAAACCGACTTCTTCTGAAACTTCTCTGTTCTCTCACGACGTCCTGGATCAATAAAGCCTGAAATGTGGAGGTTTTCAGCTTGAACAGGCTGATGACGGCAGCTGAGAGCGCTGAGCGACGTCTCGCACCGTGGGAAGTCCTTAAAGCGACAGAATCACCTCAAAATCTCTCATCAGCCGTTAAATTTTCACTGAAAACCAGCTTAATTTTTCGAACCGTGTCCACTTCGATGTGTCTCACAGGTTTAGAAAAAATTTTGATCAAACAACGCGCCAGTCTCTCAGCAACTTCTCAGACAAAGGAATTCCGACGAGGGGCTGGACGACTCCTCCCACAAGGAGTGCTCACAGGCGAATGACGTCACCGACAGGCGTGGAAAAACTCACGCATGCGCACGAGGGTTCAAGCATGTCTGACGTAAAAACATATGAATGAAATCCATATAGTTTTTGAAAAAAATAAAAAGGACCGTTACTTTATTGACAGCCCTCGTATGAGCTCACTGATTGTTCCTCACCAGATTGATGTACCCTGTGCCTTATTTCCAGCTTTGTTTTGTGTTCCATAGCCCTGCCTGCCTCATCGTGTTCTTGACCGCCTGCCTGTTTGTTCTGACCTTGCCTAAGCCTGATGATCATTGTACTGCTGCTGTGTTTTTTTTGGACTGCCTTCCCATGTATCGACCACTGCTTTCCTCACCGCTAAAGCCTTTTTGCAACAAGAGCTGTTCGGTGAGTCTCGCATTTGTGTCCTACCAGCCTGTCAAGGCAGGGTTCAACCTCAGTAAAGCAAGAAGGAGAGGCAGAAATATCATTGGCCACAGGGCTATAATTACAGTTTTTACCAACTGCTTACACCCAAAGAGCGAATGCTTAGACTAAACCTTCAAATCCAACATTTCTTGTAACAGTAGCTAAAGCACAATGTGACAATACCTTTAAACACATTTTCTGCTTTGCACTTTGTTTGCAATTCAACACAGTTGTTGTAGAACATTACACAGTTTCCTACATTAGACACCGAACTCAAAGGTAAAATACCTTATTGTCACTGGGAAAACACTATTAATAAAAATGCAAAACACATCTGACAGCTGCACACATCTGAAAACACTCACACAGAAAACTTACCACCAACCAGCTGGACATTTGGCACTACAAATAGAGCTCAGGCAAGATATTTAGTCAAATCTGTAATCATGGAGGCGATAACATGCAGAGAAAGAGGCAGAAGATGGAGATATGTGGAGGAAGAGTAAGAAGGGGAAAATATTTCAGTTGAAATTCAAGCAAATTTGGTGGACCATGTGATCAACAACGGTCTCACACTGAGGGAAGCTGCACTCTTAAAAAAAAAAAAAAAAAAAAGTTGCTGTCTCAATGAGAAAAAAATTATATAACAGTTTGTGTATGTGTGTGTGTGTGTGTGTGTGTATATATATATATATATATATATATATATATATATATATATATATATATATATATATATAGTTATTTCATAATGCCACAAGACGTCTCTAGTTACGCAAGTTGAAATAGCTTTACGTAGTGAAGTTAGACTAAAATAACTTAAGAAAAGCTAAGCAAATTGTTACATCACTTTCTCATTGATACAGCGGTTCATCTTTCTTTTTTTTGAGTGTGGACAAAGGGTCCACCCAAACCTCAGCCACCACACAGTGAATAGTACTGTCAAGTGCAATATCATTCTGATGTTACTGTGCCATGTATGTAAACTACAGTACTGTAAACACTTGTTTTCATTGTTTTGAATTTGAACTGTACAGTACTGTTTTTCTGTATGTATTTGTAAGAAATTTCTATTTCTTTGTCAAATAAAAGCAGGGAAATAACACTTGTTGCTAACTACTGTAGCTTTCAGCTCTTGTTTGACTAAAAGTAAATAAAAATATATTGACTTCAGTGTTTTGTGTAAAACACATCAGTGTGTTGCTGTTGATTTGAAAGTGTTTCAAAATGGTGCATGTGTGTATCATTTTGTTGCTACAAGTAAAATTACTTTTAGAAGAGATTGTAGGGTTTCATTTTGACAGAGCTGTGAGGTGTTATCTTGCTTGTGTGTAGAGTTTTTACACAGCATGCAAAATCTGTGTAAGCAATCGGCAAAAACTGTAATGTCCCAGGGCGACGTGGGGGTAACGTCACCCTTTGTGCTGCCATTTCACAGGATGGGGTCCTTACAACACAGATCACATTCTCACATTTTTAGACTGATTGCACAACCTTGTCACAGTAATTAACGAAAAGCACCAGATGCAACACAGTCATCTGGGACAATGTGTCATTCCACCACTCTGCCCTGGTGCAGAACTGGTTTTAACGCCATCCACAGTTTACAGTACTGCACCTTCCATCATATTCTCTATTTCTAAACCCATCGAAGAGTTTTTCTCGGCATGGTGGTGTAAGGTTTATGATCTCTGGCCCCAGGCTCAGGTGCCCCACATTCATGCCATGGAAGAGGGTTGTGAGTAAATCAACACCGTAGCAAGGACGGATCCATCATTCAAGACAGTTCTTCCCATATTGTCTGGCCAATGAGGATTTGCTTGCGATGTTGATGAAATTCTCTGGCCAGATCCAGCTAGGCGAAGAGATATGTAGTATGAAATTTATTTTATTCAGATTTCTTCTTCTTCTTTTACAGTACTTTTAACCAGCTGTACTGATAGTACAGTATTTTTTTTATTTGTCTATTTTCTGGGCTTACTGTGTTGGGACTTGTTTTGTTGTGATTGTCTGACTGATTTTGGTTATATGAAGAGAAATAAATCATATTTTCAATAGTCTGCAGCATTGATCTTGTGTTTTGCAAATTTACCATGTTGTATATTTGCACTTTCTGTGTAATTTGCTTACAGTAATCTAATCACTGAGAGGTAGAATTTCTAAAAGTTTTAAGTTAAACACAGCAGTCTGTAACTGGTTCATACAGAATTAAGCCTTATGAAATGTGTTCCATATGGTAACATAATATGGTTTTTATAAATGTGTATATAGTTTTTACAAGTGTTTCATTTTGAACGGGATCTGAGGCGTTGTGCTAATTGTGTGTAGTGTTTTAAAATTCCAAGCCCTGTTTTCAAAATCCTGCTGAAGCAATTGTAAAAACTGTAATTGGAATAAGCGGGTATAGCAAATGAATGACTATCACATCGTCTTGTCTGCCACCTACTGGAGGGTTAGTGAATGCTGGATTAGGAGCAGGTGCACAGTAAAATCGCCAGTGTTAAATTAACACTGCCAGTGTACATATGGTCCTACTCTGGTCAGAGTGAGACCACATGTACGCTGACGGTGTTAATTACATCTGCCAAGGACCTGCGTTTATTTGTCTGCCTGATTGTTAGCAGGATTACGTCAAAGCTACTGCACAGATTTTGACAAAACTTTCACCACAGATAGATATTAGGTCATTGAAGACTCCATTAAATTTTGGACTTGATCTGGATTCTGGATCAGGTTTCACTTTATATAGGCTTTGAAGGATTACTGTTAGCAGGATTATGTCAAAACTGCTGTACGGATTTTGACGAAATTTTCAACATACAGATTAGGCAATGGAAGACTCCATTAAGTTTTAGAGGTGATCTGGATCAAGTTACATTTTATATAGGCTTTGAAGATTGTCAAAACTACTTCCCAGATTCACCACAGATATATATTAAGCCATGGAAGGCTCTGTTAAATTTTGGAGGTGATAAGAATCTGGATTCTGGATCAAGATTTCACTTTATATACACTTTAAGGATTACGTCAAATCTACTTCACAGATTTTCACCAAATTTGCACCACAGATAGGTATGAGGGCATGGAAAACTCCACTGAATTTTGGAGGTGATCTGGATCAAGTTTCACTTTATATAGTCTTTGATGGATTACGTCAAACCACTTCACGGATTCTCACCACATTTTCACCATGGAAACATAAGGAGTTGATCCAGATTCTGGTTAAAAATATCACTTTATATACGGTTTGAAGGATTACGTCAAAACTGCATCACAGATTTTGATTAAATTTTCAACACAGTACATATTAGGACCTGGAAGACTCCATTCAATTTTGGAGGTGATCTGGATCCAGATCCGAATTCTGGATCAAGATTTCCATTTATATAGGCTTTGAAGGATTACGTCAAAACTACTTCACAAATTCTCACCAAATTTGCACTACAGATAGATTTACGGCATGGAAGACTCCACTGAATTTTGGACGTGATCGGGATTGGCGGATGGCAGAAATCTGATTGCTCTTGTTTACGCTGTCAGTGTTAGTTTGACACTGGTAATTTTATTGTGTGTGCTTGTCAGTGAGAGAAATCAATCACTTCTACACACAAATGTACAAAATTAAAGAAGTTATTTTGTGCTTGTTTCACATTGCTTAGATAAGACTCAAATAACATGGTCATACCATAATACAAACCCAGCTGTCAGGATTTCCCCCAGTTCCATCCCAGACCTCTAACCAACTGGTGGGGGTGGAGGAGGAGGCGTCTTGTCAGTGATCTGTAAACAGCAAAAGGTGAGTGAAAACATTGAGATTTTAAGGAATGTCATGGCTCCTCTTGGTTGAGAGCTGAACACTACTCATTTAAAGATTAAAGCCATTGCTAATGAACTGATTCTGAGTGAATATTTAATCACTGTCATTATGGGGTGTTGGGAGCAGAATATTGTGGGAAAAAATGAATTTATTCCATTTTGGAATAAGTCTGTAACATAACAAAATGTGAAAAAGTGAAGCGCTGTAAGTGCACCGTATGTCAGTCGATTTGGTCATTTGCTTGTGTGTCACAATGAAATTAGATGGCATTTATCATGTTTAGCAACTGTTGAATGAGTTGGAAGATGAATTTTGTGTATGTGTTTTTCTTGAGAATTGTGGCCCCCGTAGTAGGGGGTATTGGCTCACAACATTGCCTTGATTTGTAACAATTTTGGGCCAGTGGCATAACAAAATTATGCAATCACCCCATTCATTCAGAAGATGCTCATCCAACTTTGTTATTTCACAGCAAATGAAACCCAGATATGCCACAAAACTCAGTAACTCAGGACCTCAGTAATTTATTCTGGCTCCAGGAAATATACCTCATACAAAGTAGCTTTAATTAGCACCATTAATTGCATTTTGTCCCAGATTAAGTATAGGGAAAAATTATGGAATCACCAATAAATAAATAAATAAAACTTACTGTACAGTACTTTTGCTCCTCCTGGGGCATTTATGGCCTGAATTATTTGAGGACTTCACAAACTAAAAACATTCTCCATCAAGAAGGTTTCAACTTTATCACATTTGCTTGTGGCATCATATTCAATTTTCTCAAGCAGCAGCTGACAGATTGGTTTTGCAGGATGGAGCCTTATGGACAAGTTTTTATATTTCTACTGCAAATTTTCAATCAGCCACATTGGGCTCAGACTATTTTTTTTTTTTTGGCCACTTCATTGAGTTGATATGTATTTTCTTTTGAAAAGTTTTAATGTTCATTGCTCTATGGCAAGAAGCATTATCACTCTGAAAAATGACTTCATCATCACCAGACATATTTTCAATTGATGGAATGTGACAAAATGTCATTGTACATCTGTGCCTTGAGTGTTGAAGTAATGATTGCCATCTGGTCCTTTACCCGGCATACAACCCCATATCATAAATGAGTGCATGAATTTGCTTTTCTCTATAGTCATCTTCATATGTTTCATTAGAATGGCACCAGACAAAGGTTTCCCTGACCAGTACAGATTAATGATTCATCACTGATCATTACTTTAATCCAATCAGCCACACAGTTTTTTTGCCTTGAAGTGAGAAAACATCATTCATTCATCATTCAAAAATCTCCATTCATGTGGTGATTTTTACCCAAGGCCATAAAATTTTGGCCATTGAGTATTGCAAAAGCTTTACGTCCATCTGTCTGTCTGTGCTCAGCATAAATCCAGTTCTATTACTGCCAGTCTTCAAATTCACAGGGATCATTCTTGGGATGCAGACCTTGGACAAATTCAAAGATGGCTAACCTTAACGTATTTTAAGACATTAAAAAGTCACAGTCTGTTTCAATCTGTTCGTTTTTTTTTTTTTTTTTTTGGTGAGCGGCGGACGTGACAGCCAATCAGAATAGAGCTGCACCATGATGTCAGTTCCTGGTCTCTCCAAAACCTCTTCGTTTTGTGTGTTTATATACACGTTTCTCATGTGTTATGTAAATTTAGCGAGAAATAAACACATAAAACTGAAAAAGCTGTTTTTGGAACATAATAACACCTCTGAACTTATTTACAAGATATTTCACAGACATTACCGTGGTGACACCACAAGCTGGTCTAGCTAGCTGCAAACTCCATTTCGTTTGTGTGTAAATATAACCTCTATCATATATGATGTAAAAGCTAGCGAGAAATAAACACTTCTAAAACTGAAAACGTTAATTTTGTAACCTGATAAAACCTGTGGAGTCATTTACAAGACATTTCACAATCATCAGCGTGCACACTAACTTCCTCCGCTCACTCAAAGCTAACTTCCGCTCTTGTCAAAAGCTCATGACATGTACATGCAGATGCACGCACTCCTGCAGACCTCGTTAAAACATAAATATTGTTTATGATTGATTGTGTTAATTCTTCCCCCAGTTCTTTCTGTAATACTGCCCCTTACAAAGCACAAACTCGAACTATTCCGCACTTTTAAATTTAATCAAACTCACAGCAAAAAAATCAGGCCTGGGCCCTGCAAGAACTCTTATAGACAAGATCCACTCTTACAGAACCCCGGACAATGCATACATGCAGTTTTTATATAGGATTACATACGCGTAACAGAGGCGGCCCTTATTTCGCAAAACCCTTCTCTTATTGGCCCCTGTGGGCATTCAAGGGAGGTCCATCCCCCTGCCCCAGGCCCACGCAATAACAAGAGACATATGATTTATAACTGTAACCTAACTCTCTTTATCCTAAGTGGTACAAACCAGTTAAATCCAGTTCTACATGCACATACCAAGAAAGAACAAAGGAAAGTGAGAATAAGAATGAAACTAAAAATATAACCCTAAATATAATAACTACCTTAATACCATAAGGAATACAGAAAACAAATAAAGAAAACCATAATTAAACACATAAATATATCTAACAATTGAATGATTGACAGGGGGCTTTATTGAATATGTACTAAGTAAGACAATAGGATCTAATAATTAATTAAACAACTGCAAATTACACTGGTCAAAAAAAATTGCATGGACTTTGAGAACTGATTTTGGGGTGCTGAATCCAAATCTGAGCTCAGACTTCCTCTATCACATCATGTTTTTTGTAATCTGCATGTTCCCTGTTGATGGATTATGCAAAAGTTGCTCATTCACTCAAGAGTATGAAGCCATTAATCATGTACAAAAGCAGCTTCAAAAGCTT
The DNA here is from genome assembly GCF_902500255.1 of Thalassophryne amazonica. Classification (NCBI taxonomy): domain Eukaryota; kingdom Metazoa; phylum Chordata; class Actinopteri; order Batrachoidiformes; family Batrachoididae; genus Thalassophryne; species Thalassophryne amazonica. The sequence goes on along the minus strand of NC_047107.1, from coordinate 54,737,157 downwards.
AGTTTTTAAACCAAGTTCATGAAATGTGAACAAGAGCTAAGGGCCGTGTCCCACTGGCGTTTAGGGGTGATTCTTAGACTACGGGCACTTATTATGTCCTTTGATCATATTGTATGAAAAACAGAAAAAAGGGGAAATTTCACACTTTTATAGTTATCTTTACAATGAAAGTGTGTTAAGAAATTTGTTCTAGTAGTCTATGATGACTTTTTCAGCATCATTATATGCAAATATTGCCATTTTGTGCTTGTCCCACACCCAGACTTTTGATCTTCAATGATAAAAATGAATGGTAAAGAAACGTTTTTTTCTAATGTTTTAAAATATCTCTGAATAAAATATCAGTAAAATAATCAAAACATAATTGGGGTATTCAATGTCATACAACTGTTGTGATTTTTTTAAACAAAATGTAGTTGTCCCACACTATTGCCGTAATTTCCACAACAACACTGTAATGTCCCTAAACAGTTTCTATGAAAGATTGTTTGGGTAGTTTCTATGGAGATAAACAGTGACATCAGAGCACATGTATATAGCGCCAAATCACAACAAACAGTTGCCCCAAGGCGCTTTATATTGTAAGGCAATGGTGTGGTGGAAATTACATTTACAAGGCCAATAGTGCCCGTAGTTAAAGAATAACCCTTAGGAGGATTTGCGGATGGAATGCACACAAAAGTGGCCCACATCCGCCAAACAACCGCAATAACCGTGTAACATTCCTGTATGAGTCGGCCGCCATCCGAACACGTCCGTGATCATCCGCAGATGCACGCATGTCCGCAGCCAGGATTTTCGAGCTGCGGATGAGATCCGCATCACTGCCTGAACACATACTGAAGACATACGCAGGACATACACAACCAACGTGCCGCATATCCCCTGTCATCCGCTGATATCCGCAACCGACGGGTTGGCGCGGCTTGGCGGTGGACCGGGACAGCGTGCAAAACAGATATGACGCGTGCCCAGCACGGCCACATCACGATCGCAAATGGTATGTCGCACATGCAGGCAGAGTGGGCACGGATGAAGCGAGTGCATCACGGCCGCTGTGCCCCTCATGGGGGCACCTCCGCGGTCGCCTTCGCTTCTGTTCCCTGTTATATCCGCTTTTCTTCCTCATGTATTCGCTGATCCACCCCGGAACATTTGTCATTTCCGCCCACCTTTGTTGCGGACACTCAGCTTTTGTCTCCTCATTTCATGTGCAAATCCTCCTAAACGGCAGTGGGACAGGGCCCTAATATCGTTTGGCGCTGAAGAGGTGTGCGAGACTGCAGCTTTTACTTTAATGCTAGATACGAGAAATATGTTTTCATATCTCAAAAACATGATGTCATTGGCAAAACTAACACCATATTCAGATTCAGTGCCCCAAATTACCCAAAATCCATTGAAAAGCTCCATTCAAGAAAAATTATGTTGACCAGTGTTATAAAGACAATGCTCATACGGCCGAGAGTATTTTAGCATTGCGTTATATTATAACCTTTATTTGCAGTTGCACATGCTCCTATGTCTGAATTCAATTTGGCAACGAGACTACTGTCAGAACTGGTAGGTCAGGCACACATCAAGTGGCAACATGAGAGGCCGAAGTGAACATGTAGTACCCTGACTGGCAGCTTAAGGCTGGCTCCAAAACAGAGCATTTTAGGACTCTGTGCTAAAATGTCCTACTTTAGAGCAAAAAATAAATGTTTACAGCCTGGTACAAAAGACAATTTTGTTCTCTTTCGTCCCGTTTCCTCCTCCATGAAATAATTTAAGACAGGAGTAGCAGACATAATGCAGCACACAGTAAGACTGTGGGAGTCGCCGCAGCAAGCTTAATCAGTGTCTGTTGTAACAATCTTTTTTTGCACAGACACATATATTACATCTACCCTTTTTAATATTTTTCTTATTTTTGCATAACAAAACAAAATCACACCATCAAATTTATACATTCCTTTTTTATTTTATTGTTTTTATAATCCATGTTGGGTGGAGTTCTTCATACACCCTTACAGAGTCAACCTGTTCACAGGTTTGCTCACTCTACCAGCCGGTCACATGGTGTCTGTAGATATGGCAGGATCAGACTGTGGCACAGCAGGATCAGACTGTGGCACAGCAGCATCAGAATGTGGTTCTTGTGGAGCTGGAGGTGAAGTATCTCCAGCTGATGCAGGGACATGCTTTGCACGACAACCAGCCCTGAATTGGGCCAGATCCTGGCCTATCTCTCCTAGCCTGTGATTTGTTGGCAGCCGAGACGCAGACGTGAGCCTATGCGTCAGCCTCACGTTGATGTAGCGCAAGCCCTGCTCTCCTATTGGTTGTTTAGGGGAGGGAATTCCAGTCCTGCTCTCCTATTGGTTGTTTAGGAGTGAGAAATCTCACACCAAAATGGAGGCCAGTATCCAGCCCAATTCATAGTCGGGCTGGTTGTCGGGCTAGGACATGCTGCAGGTGATAACGGTCACCAGCAGTGTCACCAACAATAACAGCGGGTGTTTCCTAAGCACTCTAATGATCCAGCTTGGTGAGGACAGGATCACCTGGTTTCAGCAATGGCAGTAGTTTTGCACCATGTTGTAGTAGAAAGCTTGTTTCTGTTTATTTTTTGCATCTGTAGTCATGACAGCTCGAAGATTTGGACATCAGGGTCAGAGGTTGATCTCAAGCGTGTGAAGTGTGGTTTTAATCTTACTCCCCATGAGCATTTCAGCTGGACTAACATCTGTAATGTCAGATGAGACGCTGGGCAGAACTTGATGTACATCATGTATTCGATCTGGTATGTCAGCAGCTCTCAAAGTGAGAGGGATAAGCATGCAACAGCCTCTCGTGACAATCCCACTGTGACAGTTGACTTTTAACAAGGTAATATTCTCTGATGGCAATGGGGGCATTTCCTACATATTCTGGCCATCCAGACTTACTGTACTGCAGTATCATCTGTAGATTATTCCCAACTGCAGTGGCCTCTCTTATGACCTCCGCTGGCATGCTGCTGATAATGGCTGCAATGTAACGCTCTGCATCTGAATGAGTGTCACTCACTTTTGAGGCACTGTGTATTGGGCTGTGCCAGAGTGTGTCAGCTAGAGTGAGGGTCTTGCCTGGTGCATATTCAGCAGCAGGCTTAAACCTCATGAGTTTCATCAAGAGTCTCTGACATCAAATAAGAACATTATCCAGATCCTTTTTATTCATCAGTGGCTCTAAAAGGTTGTGATCAGTGATCAAATTAAAGATCTCAAGGCCAACAAGGTATTTTTCAAACCTCTCACACTAGTCAGTTGGCTCTGTCACTTTCTCAATGACACCATTCTCCTCCATATACTCTATTTCTTGTTTTACTCTCTGTATGAGAGGTAAGAAGACTGGGGACTCTGTGCACTGTGTGCACTGCATATGGCTCAGCATTCTCCTTTAACTGTATTTTAACAGGCTCTGTCCAGAGAGTCCCATGTTACCAAAACCTTTGCACACTTTCCCAATGCGCTTAGCCCCATTGTACATGCTGTGTTTCTACTTAGCAGGTTATTAGCAGTCTGGCTTTGAATGATGTACACTGGGAATGAGTAATGCTTGTCTTTGTATCTGGCATTTGCTTTAAACTTCTCCCTTCAATTTAGCTGTTCATTGGAGGAATGGTTGTCTGAACCAGCATTTTGTCAGGGTCAGCACGGTGGCTTAGTGGTTAGCACTGTTGCCTCACAGCAAGAAGGTCATGGAATCGATTCCCACCTGTGGTCTTTTGTGTGTGGAGTTTGCATGTTCTCCCCGCGTTTGTGTGGGTTAACCTTCTGGTGCTCTGGCTTCCTCCCACTTCCAAAGACATGCAGGTTAGGTGCACTGGAAACTTTAAATTGTGTGTGTGGGTGTGAATGTGTTTGTCTATATGTGCCCCTGCAACAGACTGGTGTCCTGTCCAGGGTCTACCCCACCTCGCGCCCTATGACACATTCTTTCCCAGTTTTGCATTTGTTGCATGTAGATTTCATGACAGGGCATTTTCTGTGCTTTATTTTTCTGCATCTCCCACATTTTGATTCTGTTGGTTCACTACTTTCTTTTTATTTTTCCCACTGCTGTCTTCTCCTGTATAAACGTTTAGCAGATGCAATTCCCTGCACCGCTGCGCATGCGTCTTCCTGCTGGTGCACCTGTGCAGTACCCCCTCAGACTGGCGCACAGCCTGAATAGTTTGGGGTAACGTGAGCGTAGCCTGCAACTGTATTTTACGGGACATATCCTTGTCATGAATGACTGTTCAGTCTCTAATGTGCTCCTTCTCTGTGTCCCAAAGTCACAATGTTCTGACAGGTCATAAAGAGCGCTGATAAACATTTCGGGTTCCTCACTAGACCACTGTACTCTCTGATGGAAACAGGCATGCTCATGAATTATGTTCCTTTTGGGACTGAAGTCCTCGTCATATTTCCTTAACACGACATCGAACTTTGTCTTAAAAGGTTTTCAGCCTCCTGACCCGTGGCATACAGTGAGGCAAATAAGTATTTGAGCCACTGTTGATTTTGCAAGTGTTCCCACCTACAAATAATGGAGAGGTCTGTAATTTTTATCCTAAGTACACTTCAACTGTGAGAGACAGAATCTAAAAAAATAAAATTAAATTCAGAAAATCACAATGTATGATTTTTAAATAATTAATTTGCATTTTATTGCATGAAATAAGTATTTGTTCACCTACCAACATACAAGTCAACTCCTGTGAGGGTCCACCTTTATAACAAAGTGATAAAATCCATAAAATCAACATAGTAGAGAAGCTTGAATCTTCGACTGGACTGGGTTGCTTGACGCAAGGATGTTTCACTTCAAGAGGGGGTCAAGGAGGCATTCTTTGTGAAACGTTTGAAACCCAGCCTTAACTGGGGAGGGGGTCTGAGACACGTTATCCCCTGTTTACAATGAGGTACTCAGGTCAAAGCAGTTTCAGTCTTTTGTTCATGGTAATGAGCCATTCACGTCATCAGCAGAGTCGTCAAGGGAGCCATCAGGAGAGGGTCCGTCCCATCATTAGGAGGGACAGCTGCCCTGTCATTAGGAGGGTGCTAACTAGAGCACAATAGGTGCTAATTAGAGCTATTGTTTAGTCAGTAGCCTATAGCAGTCTGCCTCTCAGTAGGAGGGGTCTGGTTAGGTTTAAAACTCCAGCTTTTGTGACTTCTTGATTATTGTTCTCTACAAGAGTCAAGACAGAAGTCAGACCACCAGAGCAAGAATTTTAGCTGAGGAAGCTTCTGTGATTTGAAGCGAAACGTCCTCGCATCAAGCAACCCAGTCCACTCGAAGATTAATATTAAATTATTATTATTAAATTATATAAATTAATAAATTTACAACAGAAAACCCTGAATATCTGTAAGACTTTATTTGTACGTCCGAATGACTCTGAAACTCGGAAAAATCCATATAATTTACGGACAATCCGTATAGGTTGACATGTATGTACCAACCAGCAAGAATTCTGGCTCACACAGACCTGTTCATTTTTCTTTAAGAAGCCCTGTTATTCTGCACTCTTTACCTGTATTAATTGCACCTGTTTGAACTTGTTACCTGTATAAAAGACACCTGTTCACACACTCAATCAATCACACTCCAACCTATCCACCATGGCCAAGACCAAAGAGCTGTCTAAGGACACCAGGGACAAAACTGTAGACCTGCACAAGGCTGGGATGGACTACAGGACAACAGGCAAGCAGGTTGGTAGAAGACAACTGTTGGCGCAATTCTTAGAAAATGGAAGAAACACATGATGACTGTCAGTCTTCCCCTGTTTTGGGCTCCATGCAAGATTTCACCTCATGGGATAAGGATGATTCTGAGAAAGTCCAGAACAACACAGGAGGACCTGGTCAATGACCTGAAGAGAGCTGGAACCACAGTCGCAAAGATTACATTAGTAACACACAACGTCGTCATGATTTAAAATCCTGCAGTGCAGCAAGGTCCCCCTGTTCAAGCCAGCACATTTCCAGGCCCATGTGAAGTTCACTAGTGACCATCTGGATGATCCAGAGGAGGCATGGGAGAAGGTCATGTGGTGAGATGAGACCAAAATAGAGCTTTTTGACATCAACTCCACTCGCTGTGTTTGTAGGATGAGAACAACCCCAAGAACACCGTCCCAACAGTGAAGTATGGGGGTGGAAACATCATTTTTGGGGGTACTTTTCTGCAAAGCGGACAGGACGACTGCACCGTATTGCAGGGAGGATGGATGGGGTCATGTATCGTACGATTTTGGCAAACGACCTCCTTCCCTCGGTAAGAGCATTGAAGATGGGTCATGGCTGGGTCTTCCAGCATGACAATAACCCCAAACACAAAGCCAGGGCAACTAAGGAGGGGCTCCATAAGAAGTATTTCAAGGTCCTGGAGTGGCCGAGCCAGTCTCCAGACCTGAACACAATAGAAAATCTTTGGAGGGAGCTGAAACTCCAAACCTGAAAGATCTGGAGAAGATCTGTACGGAGGAGTGGACCAAAATCCCTCCTGCAGTGTGCAAACTTGGCCAAGAACTACAGGAAACATCTGAGCTCTGTAACTGCAAACAAAGGTTTCTATACCAAATATTAAGGTCTGTTTTTATAGTGGATCAAATACTTGTTTCATGCAATAAAATGCAAATTAATTATTTAAAAATCATACAATGTATTTTCTGAAGTTTTTTCCATTCTGTCTCTCACAGTTGAAGTGTACCTACGATAAAACTTACAGACCTCTCCGTTCTTTGTAGGTGGGAAAACTTGCAAAATCGACAGTGGATCATATACTTATTTGTCCCACTGTATATTAAAGAACTGACTTGGACCTCACCGTCCACCTTGTTCAGTTTTGTGGCAACGCAGAAGCCCTAGAAACACTGCTTACAGTTTCCCCACTCAGTCGGGCGGTCAAACTGGAAATACTCCAGAGGATTAATCTATGGGATTTTCTTCAAGCCGTATGTCCGTTACCAGCTTCTGACACCATGTAAAAGTAAGCGACGTCCACACTATTTTCAGCTTAAAGGAATGTTTTAATTTAAGACAAGAGGAGAAGACATAACACACAGGAGCGGACCAGAACAGAGCACCACATGGACACCATGTGCTACGGCAACCTTAATCAGTGCCGCTTTATGGCGGCTGTCGTAACAGCCACATATGACAACTTGGGCTAAACACTATTTATGAATACAATTTATACGGAGAAAAATAAACGCATAAAAATCACATAAAACGAGCACAGTAGTATAGGTGGAAGAGGGAAACAGCCAGTGCCGTAAATAGGTTGCATCTGTATGAGCCACTCAAAAAGTAACTTGCTACTGATTACCGGCTTCCTTTTCCACCGTAGTGGAGGAGGCGGGAACCAGCCAGGGGCAGGACAAAGCCTGTGCGACATCACCGTAGGTTCTCTATAGAGACAAGGAACAGCCGATATGAAGACAGCATATATATCCCACTTCTTGTGTGTGATGTCACAACCGGGCAGTGTTGCCGCTGTGTCCCTGTCTCCTTTTCTGCACTAGCAGAGGCGGCAGGGACCAGCCACCTGTCAGAGCATTCAGGTGGGTATGTCAGTAACAAACACAAATGGCAATGTTCCCCTTGACCTTTGCCCTAACAAAGTGTAGCATCAGTATGACTTTGAGCTTCACTCCCATCCTAAATTACATAAAGAGACTTTAATATGAGCAGGTTTAAACAGAAAATGTAGGTATTTTTAATCTGTAAAAGCTGGAGCATTGTTGTTGCACCCTGAGTACTACAGTGGAACAGCAGGTTGCATGCTGGTGGTTCACTAAGAAAATTTCCAGTTTCAGCCCACATGTGCTGGATCCATACTGGATTCAGCGTGACGACCCTGAGTGGGCAAAAAAAAGCAAAAGAAAACAAAAAAAACAACGTTTGATACCTTTAAGGGTTTCAGACATTCTTAAACAAGAGTGATTTGAAAGTTACTGTTGTGTGGGCCGTCCGAAGAGGAGGTACTGCTGGCCAACGCCAGAGGGCGCCCTGCCTGTTGTCGGGTTTCAGGCACCAGAGGGCACAGTCACCACCCAGGAGCCAGGACTAACAGCTGTCAGAAATCATCTCATCACCATTCCATAAAAGACTGGAGGAGACACCACATCTCTGCCGAGATATCAGCTTACCTCTCAGGTAACCTCTCAGCCGTTTTGACTGTGCCGTACGCACAAGTTCTCTCTTTTCTGAGTGTTGCAGGATTTCCTGTCTACTACTGCCAGCTGGGAGCTGGGTTTGTGGTTAATGGAGGAGTGACGTCTTCACCTCTCACTCCAAACCGGCTAAGTAGTACCTTTCAGGCTCTTCATAAACTGTGTTTCCTGTGTAGGTGGTGGAGGTGTTTTTCCACCCTACTACAGTGAGAACTTATTTTGCTGACTGCTTACTGGGTGTCCACACACCCACCCTTAACCTGTTTTTGTTCCTGCCAGCAGTACCGGATCTGACAGCTGGAAGCAGAGGCCACCTGGGGACTCGGGACTTGGCGGCTTCAGTATACTGCAGGTCTTCGTTGGTGGCGGAACCTGGTGGGCCCCGGCTCTTCTCTGGATAGGCGTCTCCTACCCTCGGGCCTGCCCACACGTCACTCATTGTATCTTGTGATTGACTGTTTAAAAAACAGTATTTGACCTGTTGTGCACTTTTGCTGCAATAAATTGTATTTACTGGATTATCTATTGACCGTTCATTTGCGCCCCCTGTTGTGGGTCCGTGCATTACACTTTCCCCAACAGGATATCTTGGCCAACGTCATGGATCCCGAGGGGCACAACCCACCCGTTGAACAGTCAATGGAGACGCAAGGTGCACAGGCTTCTGCCGGAGGAATAATGGGTGAGTTGCAGCAATTCTTGGCCGCCTTCACTGCTCGGTTGGATTTGGTAACCGAGCAGAATGTACTACTCAATCGTAGGTTGGAGGCTCTCACCGCACAGGTGGAAGCGCGTGCACAGGGCGCGGCTGCTGCTCCTCCTCCTGCCGACCTGTTGCAGAACAGGGACCCTCCAGTGGTCGTTCAACAGACCCCCCCCATCCCCTGAAGCATACATAAGTCCACCGGAGCCGTACGGAGGCTGTGTAGAGACGTGCGCGGACTTCTTAATGCAGTGCTCGCTCGTCTTCGCTCAGCGTCCAGTAATGTACGTGTCAGACTCCAGCAGGGTGGCTTATGTTGTCAATTTGCTTCGAGGTGAGGCAGAATTCACGGCTCCTAACGACATACACTGGGTTCGTACGGGAATTCAGACAAGTGTTTGATCACCCTAATCGAGGCGAATCTGCTTCCACTCTGCTGCTGTCCATTCGACAGGGGCGTCGGAGCGCTGCAGAGTATGCAGTCGACTTCCGTGTCGCGGCCGCGAGAGCCGGCTGGAATACGGTAGCGCTCCGCGCCGCCTTCATAAATGGACTGTCTTCGGTCCTGAAGGAGCACCTGGTGGGTAGAGATGAGCCGCGGGATTTAGACGGGCTTATTGATTTAGTCATATGTTTAGACAACCGATTGGAAGAACGTCGACGGGAGCGAGACGAAGGACGTGGCCGGGCACGCACCGCCCCTCTCCCTTCCCGTTCCGAAGCAGCCCCGCCTTCCCCACGCTCCAGAGCCAGAACGCTCCATGTGACGACAGCTCCCCCTGCTGACGAAGCTATGGACACGAGCAGGGCCAAAATAAAATTAGAAAACAGACAGAGGAGGCTGGCCCGCGGAGAGTGCTTTTTCTGCGGCTCTAATGAGCATTTGCAGAAACAATTCCCCAAGCGGTTAAACACCAATGCTCGCCCTTAGAGATTGGGCTATGGGTGAGCCACAACACACACGCAGTTAATGCACGAAAATCCGCACGAATCCCAGTTGTGATCCTCTGTGGGGATTTAACCCTTCAAGCCCCAGCACTAATCGACACGGGGTCAGAAGGGAATCTGCTTAATAGCAGATGGGCTAAAGAAGTAGGGCTCCCTCTAGTGGCCCTTCCTTCACCAGTGAGGGTACGGGCACTAGATGGCACCCTCCTTCCACTCATAACACACCAAACACAGCCTTTAACACTGGTTGTGTCTGGAAACCACAGGGAGGCGATTGTGTTCTTCGTAACACCTTCTACCTCCAGAGTTATTTTGGGCTATCCATGGATTAGTAAGCACAATCCCCGGATCGACTGGCCGTCTGGGGTTGTGGCTCAATGGAGCGAAACCTGCCACTGGGAGTGTTTAAGATCCTCGGTCCCACCCGGTGTGACTGCTAAAGAGGAGGTTCGAGTCCCTCCCAATCTCACGGTGGTGCCAGCTGAGTACCACGATCTTGTTGACGTTTTCAGCAAAGATCTGGCACTCACGCTTCCCCTGCATCAACCGTATGATTGTGCCATTGATTTGATTATGGGCGCTGAGTTTCCGTCCAGCAAACTGTACAACCTCTCACGCCCCGAACGCGAATCGATGGAGACCTACATCCGGGACTCTTTAGCTGCCGGGTTGATCCGGAACTCTTCCTCCCTGTTAGGTGCTGGTTTCCTTCTTTGTGGGCAAGAAGGATGGCGGACTCCGTCCATGCATTGATTTTAGAGGGCTGAACGAGATCACGGTTCGCAACCAATACCCGTTGCCCCTATTGGATTCAGTGTTCACGCCCCTGCATGGAGCCAAAATATTCACGAAATTGGATCCTAGGAATGCGTATCACCTGGTTCGGATCCGGAAGGGAGACGAATGGAAGATGGCATTTAACACCCCGTTAGGTCACTTTGAGTGCCTGGTCATGCCGTTCGGCCTCACTAACGCCCCCACGACGTTCTAAGCATTGGTAAACGATGTCTTGTGGGATTTCCTGCATCGGTTCGTCTTCGTATACCTAGACGATATCCTCATCTTCTCCCCGGATCCTGAGACTCATGTGCAGCATGTACGTCAGGTCCTGCAGCGGTTGTTGGAGAACCGGCTGTTTGTTAAGGGCGAGAAGTGCGAGTTCCACCGTACTTCTTTGTCCTTCCTGGGGTTCATCATCTCCTCCAACTCCGTCGCCCCCGATCCGGCCAAGGTAGCGGCGGTGAGAGATTGGCCCCAACCGGCAAGCCGTAGGAAGCTGCAACAGTTCCTCGGCTTTGCTAATTTCTATCGGAGGTTTATCAAGGGCTATAGTCAGGTTGTTGGTCCCCTTACAGCCCTGACCTCCCCAAAAGTTCCCTTCACCTGGTCGGATCGGTGCGAAGCCACGTTTAGGGAGTTGAAACGCCGGTTCTCTACTGCGCCAGTTTTTGTGCAGCCCGATCCTAGCCGCCAGTTTGTTGTGGAAGTAGATGCCTCTGACTCAGGGATAGGAACCGTGCTGTCCCAGAGCGGGGAGTCCGATAAGGTCCTCCACCCCTGTGCCTATTTCTCCTGCAGGTTGTCCCCAGCAGAGCGGAATTATGATGTCGGCAATCGGGAGCTCCTGGCGGTGAAGGAGGCCCTGGAGGAGTGGAGACACTTGTTGGAGGGAGCTGTGGTTCCATTCACGGTTTTCACTGACCATCGGAACCTGGAGTATATTCGGATCGCTAAGCGTCTGAACCCCAGGCAAGCCCATTGGTCTCTATTTTTCGGACGTTTTGACTTCAGGATCACCTATCGCCCCGGGACCAAAAACCAGCGGTCAGATGCACTGTCCCGGGTGCATGAAGAAGAAGTCAAGACGGAGCTGTCGGATCCACCAGAAAACATCATCCCGGAGTCCACTATCATCGCCACACTGATGTGGGACATGGAGCACATCGTCAGGGAGGCCCTGACGCGTCACCTGGACCCCGGCGGTGGACCACCTAACCGTTTGTACGTCCCACCAGATGCTAGGACTGCAGTTTTGGACTTCTGTCACGGTTCTAAGCTCACCTGCCATCCAGGGGTGCGAAGGACCATGGCAGTTGTCCAGCAGCGGTTCTGGTGGGTGTCTTTGGAAGCCGACGTCCGGGAGTATGTCCGGGCCTGTACCACCTGTGCCAGGGGCAAGGCAGTCAACCAACCGGAGAAAGGACTCCTCCAGCCGTTGCCGGTGCCTCATTACCCCTAGTCCCACATCGGCCTGGACTTCGTCACGGGTCTCCCTGTGTCCCAGGGTATGACAACCATCCTGATGATAGTGGACCGGTTCTCCAAGGCGGCCCACTTCGTGGCCCTCCCGAAACCCCCGACGGCCCAGGAGACTGCAGACCTCCTGGTCCACCACGTCATACGTCTGCATGGTATCCCTGCGAACATTGTCTCGGATCGTGGTCTCCAGTTCTCCTCGCAAGTCTGGAGGAGTTTCTGTAGGGAACTGGGGGCCACCGTGAGCCTATCGTCCAGGTACCACCCACAGACCAACGGACAAGCAGAGCGGGCTAATCAAGAGCTGGAACAGGCCCTGCGGTGTATGACCTCTGCGCACCCGACAGCCTGGAGTCAACATCTGGCCTGGATCGAGTACGCTCATAACAGTCAAGTTTCATCAGCAACCAGCCTCTCCCCATTTGAAGCATGTTTGGGGTACCAGCCCCCATTGTTTCCGGCTGTGGAGGGAGAGGTCGGGGTTCCCTCAGTCCAGGCCCACCTCAGGAGGTGCCGTCGGGTGTGGCATACAGCCCACTCTGCCCTGCTGAAAGCCCGGACGAGGGCGAAGAGCCATGCAGACCGCCGACGCGCCCCGACCCCAGAATATCAGCCCGGGCAGGAGCTCTGGCTGTCAACAAAGAACATTCCTCTCAACACGGAGTCACAAAAGTTGATGAACAGATATATCGGACCATTTAGGATTACCAAAATCATCACTCCAGCCGCAGTGAAGCTGAAACTCCCAGCTTCACTGCGGATCCATCCTGTTTTTCATGTCTCCAAAATCAAGCCATACCACACCTCGGACCTTTGCACCCCCGGACCTGCGCCGCCTCCTGCCCGCACCATCGACGGCGAGCCTGTGTGGACTGTCCGCAGGCTCCTGGATGTTCGCCGGAGGGGTCGGGGTCTCCAATATCTGGTGGACTGGGAGGGTTACGGACCTGAAGAACGCTCCTGGGTGAAGGGGAGCTTCATCCTGGACCCGGCCCTCCTGGCCGAGTTCTACCAGCGACACCCCGACAAGCACCAGGAGGCGCCCGTTGGGGGGGGGGGGGGGGGTCCTGTTGTGTGGGCCGCCCGAAGAGGAGGTACTGCTGGCCAATGCCAGAGGGCACCCTGCCTGTTGTCGGGTTTCAGGCACCAGAGGGCGCAGTCACCACCCAGGAGCCAGGACTAACAGCTGTCAGAAATCATCTCATCACCATCCCATCCCATAAAAGACTGGAGGAGACACATCTCTGCCGAGATATCAGCTTACCTCTCAGGTAACCTCTCAGCCGTTTTGACTGTGCCGTATGCACAAGTTCTCTCTTTTCTGAGTGTTGCAGGAGTTCCTGTCTACTACTGCCAGCTGGGAGCTGGGTTTGTGGTTAATGGAGGAGTGACGTCTTCACCCCTCACTCCAAACCGGCTAAGTAGTACCTTTCAGGCTCTTCACGAACTGTGTTTCCTGTGTAGGTGGTGGAGGTGTTTTCCCACCCTACTACAGTGAGAACTTATTTTGCTGACTGCTTACTGGGTGTCCACACACCCAGTAACCTGTTTTTGTTCCTGCCAGCAGTACTGGATCTGACAGCTGGAAGCAGAGGCCACCTGGGGACTCGGGACTTGGCGGCTTCAGTATACTGCAGGTCTTCGTTGGCGGCGGAACCTGGTGGGCCCGGGCTCTTCTCTGGATAGGCGTCTCCTACCCTCGGGCTTGCCCACACGTCACTCATTGTATCTTGTGATTGACTGTCTAAAAAACAGTATTTGACCATTGTATTTATTGGATTATCTATTGACCGTTCATTTGCGCCCCCTGTTGTGGGTCCGTGCATTACACTTTCCCCAACAGTGACTACAGTACATCCACATGCAGGGCCATTTTAAGTCCTGTATGTCTATCAGTCTGTGAATAAACTAGGTTCTAATCCAATTTGGATCAAATTTGGTTTAATGATTGATGGCAAACAAAGGGATGTAATTATGAGAAAATTTTGTTAAAATTCAAGGTGACAGGCCAAGTTAAAAATTTGGGCCCAGTGCGTAAGTGTAGATGATATTTAGAACACTTATTTCAAGGAACTGGTTAAAGATATACCCATATGGTTGTGTGTATAAAGTCTGTGAGAGCACGCGACCATGCATTTTGAACATTCCCTCTTCTGAAAGGATTCTGGTTGATGATATTTGATTGGTACTCGAAGGTCTATATGTGCTCCATCTCCCCTGATACTGAACTGGCCATTCTCGGCTGCTCAGAAGCCTCTATGAGCCTCCCTAAAGCCACACAGTTGTCTCTTAGGTTAGGCATGGTAGTTGCCAAACAGCTCATTCTCTATGAGTGGAAATCAACTCGTCCATCTTTTAAAAGGTGAATTGAGGACATGATATCTATCATACAGATGGAACATTTGAGCCTTTCTAGACTGGATGGATGGACTCTTCCACATGGTGTGCTGCTATCTGGGACTCTTTTCTCATCCAGTTCAGATCAGCGTGACCATGTGTCACTGCATAAATGATACCTTGCACCTCATGTACAAGCAGCAATTTTGATGATGTATTTTGTTTTGCCTTTTCTGTTCCTGGGTATTGATGTGTGCACTATTTTCTTCTGTTTGTATGGGTCAGTTGTATACATTTTCTTTTACTGTGTAAACCGGGTGGTTTACACAATAAAAGAAAATGAATCTTAATTCATATATCATTCTATTAGTCACATGATCGGTTGACATGAATGGTGACCTTAAAATTTTGAGCCAATATGGATTAATCATGATGGAAGTATTGTATGAGGATCAATTGAGAAGTTTTGAGCCTGACCTAGAAAAAGGAGTGTGTAGTTCTCCATCTTTTGCATTCTGAGAAACCAGTGTAACAGAGGCCAGCAGGTATCGCTGTGCAGATGTAGTTCGTAAACCTCACTCCCAACAGCTCAAAAGGATTCTCTGGTCAAAAGGCCAGAGCCCTGGGTTTTAGCCTTCTGGTTAGAGAGTCCGATTCTCATGCTGAGGATTGTGAGTCCGCATCCCGAGGGGAGTGAATGGGTGGAGTCACAACAACACAATCCAGAGTGCAGCCGCTACACCAAGACTTCTCAAGAATGTGTGAGGTTTGACTCACTGGGTGCAATGTTGAGAAATATTGAGAACCACATCCTATGTTTTGTGGCTCAGGCTCAAAACATCTCAATCACCCCTTGTATGTTTGTCAAGGATAACGTGGGCCCATTTGGGACAGAACTGGTCCAATCCTGAGGCTTCACTGAACCATCTATCATGCCATCAGTTGGTGTTGCACTCCCTGGGGGTGCATTGTATTGATTTTTCTCTTTAAAGAAAAAGAGCAGACAATCAGCAGATAGCTCAGTGTTGCAAATGCTCTCTGGCTGGCAGAGAAATAGCTGAGATCTCTTTAACTTTGCTCTATGCATATGGGACATGTAGTATTATAATTCAAGCATCCAATAACCACAGTACTGTGGTTCTACCCCATGGCTGCAATTTTGGTGGGGGATAAGGGGGACATGTCTCCCCCACCTTATCAACCAGGGGGGACAGAATATGGTATGTCCCTCCCACCTTCTGACATATGTGTGTACTTGAAACGTGCTATGCCAGTATTATATGCAAACCATGTCAGAATAGTATCTTTGTTTCTGCAAGTTTGTATTTTTAGCAGCATTGACTTGTTTCTTGTTTGTCACATTAGGAATTTTCAAACTTATAAAAAAACAAACCATGAGAAAAAAATATAGTATGCAACTGTTAATTATTAAGAGCCTGTTCTTTCATATTTATGAATACATTTTACCACATTGCAGTTGTTTTTTAACGAAAACTCAACCTATCATTCTTTTTGAGTTCTACACATGTGGTGATATCTTATTTACACCAGGATGTTAATAAAATCATTGCTGGCTATTCTCAGAATAAAGTACTTATATCCACAGTTTCAAATTGCATAAGTTAAATGGTGTCCACTTTATGGTCTTCTCAAAACATTAAAATTACTGTTCTGGATGCTCAGAATGCATCTGAGCTTATCTAGAAACCGTTGGCTTCTGGGGGCCTAAAGCGGCCCCCAAACCCCCGGCCTATGGGCTTCGGCCCTGCAGGCATCGCACTTTGTCCCCCCCCAATTTCTAGTTCTAAATTGCGCCCTTGCCTACTCCAAACTAAACACAACCTGGGCTGCATGGCGCTTTTAACAGACACTACACCTTTGATCTGGAGGACTAAGCAGGTTAGGTCTGGTGGGCAGAAGTTCCAGTATAGTCCAGTCTGCATTACTCCCCCCCCCCCCCCCCCACACACACACAAAAGTTAGGTGAAGTTTTTGCTGCTTTGACATTGGGGAACATGCACAAATCACTCCTTCTATGCTACAGTGGTGCACTTAAATGTGAGGGAGCCCACCTGCTCCCAATCAAACAAACGGAAACTCTTTAGGATGTGGATTTGGGCAGCTGGAACGCAATGCATGAGTGGATTTTGTTTCAGGGCACCTTTGGCATTTTATGAGGCAACTAGGCGCAGTTTATGGTGCCAAGGAGAAACTGGTGCAGTTTAGGGTTAATTTAAATCCCTCTAGTCACAAGCAGCTGAAACTAATTTTGGCCTCTGAAGGAGCTGGTGGTGTTTCCACTGAGTTTTTTTTTTTTTGAGCAGTTACCTTGCTCTGTAATTTTCTTTCATTTTACTGCATCAACAGCAGGAGCTCCATTACCTTTTGTCTGTGTGGATACACATTTACTTAAAACCCCTTCACGAATACCTCTGAATGCAAGATAGTTTTCTGTGAGGTCGCTCCCTCCTATAAATTTGTAAATGTGTCTAACTTGATGGAGAGGGCCCTTTCGATTCCGTGCAGCAGACATCACCTACAGGACAGCTGTGAAAACGGAACTCATTTTTCTTCTCTTGGTGCATGTAGACTTTATGAACTTCACCTGCTGACCTCAGTAGCCTAAAATGACCCCATGCAGCACGGATTTATTGAACATTAGAATCAAGCTTCCAACTGCACTGCAGTCTGATGCTGATATGTTCTGGTAAAGGTTAGCAGGATTTGGTCACTGTTACATAAAAAATATGCCAGTCTTATTCTACTCTTTTACCATGAGCATTGCTGCGTTTAAAAGATTAAACAAAAATAGAAAACTAAATCTGATTGAAGTTCAGTGCAAACTTTTAATTCAATGCCAATCCTAAATTTAGTGCAGCATGGGCACCAGGGCTCACATTTGCTGCCACCTAGTGAGGTAAAATGTAAAGTGTTATTCACTTTATGAAAACGAAATTTTCATCACTATACATTTGTTTTGTTGTTCAGTTGATGCCTCCTTACTTGTTACATTTCCTTAGAATTAGTTTGTCACAACAATGTGCACAGAGTGCAACACGCGCATTTTATATATGTGACACAGATTCACAAAAATAAATTAGTTGTGCTGCAACAGGCTGGCATCCTTTCCAGGGTGTACCTCACCTCCAGCACTCCACCACTGCGATAGGCTCCAGCTCTCGTCACCCTTAAGTGGGTATAGAAAATGAATAAATGAATGAAGGATGAATGCTTTGTAAATTAGTGATACCATAACAGTGTATGGTTCTGTGCGGCCTCAACATTTTAAGAATTTTGTTCAAAATTGGACCCCTTTATCACTGACAATCAGTTTCCCGTTGTTGAGTTTTGACACCCAATTGTGTATTTTTTTTTAGGGCAAGTAACAGTCAGATGGGCAGCACGGTGACTTAGTGGTTAGCACTGTTACCTCACAGCAACAAGTTCATGGGATCGCTTGCCACCTGTGACCTTTCTGTGTGGAGTTTGCATGTTCTCCCCGTGTTTGTGTGGGTTCCCTCCCAGTGCTCTGCTTCCTCCCACATCCAAAGACATGCAGGTTAGGTGCATTGGAAACTTCAAATTGACTGCAGGTGTAAATGCAGTTGCAAGTGTGAATGCATTTGTCTATATGTGACCCTGTGATAGACTGGTGTCCTGTCCAATGTGTACCCTGCCTCACACCCTATGACTGTTGGGATAGCACCCCCCCATGACCCTTAATTGCAGTAAGCGAGTATTGAAAATGGATGAATGAATGGTATGGGTGGATAACAGTCCGATACCCAACCGGGGGGATATATATAAAATAAACACAACACTTTTGTTTATGCTCTCATTTTTCATGAGCTGAACTCAAAACTCTAAAACATTTTCTATACACAAAAGTATTGTTGGGTGATTCTTAGACTACGGGCACGTATGTCCTTTGATCATATTGAATGAAAAACAGAAAAAAATGGGAAATTTCACACTTTTATAGTTATCTTTACAATGAAAGTGTGTTAAGAAATTTGTTCTAGTAGTCTATGATGACTTTTTCAGCTTTTTTCAGCGTCATTATATGCAAATATTGCCATTTTGTGCTTGTCCCACACCCAGACTTTTGATCTTCAATGATAAAAATGAATGGTAAAGAAACTTTTTTTGTGATGTTTTAAAATATCTCTGAATAAAATATCAGTAAAATAATCAAAACATAATTGGGGTATTCAATGTCATACAACTGTTGTGATTTTTTTTTTAAACAAAATGTAGTTGTCCCACACTATTGCCGTAATTTCCACCACAACACTATAATGTCCCTTTAAACAGTTTGCATGAAAGATTGTTTGGGTAGTTTCTATGGAGATAAACAGTGACATCAGAGCACATGTATATAGCGCCAAATCACAACAAAGTTGCCCCAAGGCGCTTTATATTGTAAGGCAATGGTGTGGTGGAAATTACATTTACAAGGCCAATAGTGCCCGTAGTTAAAGAATCACCCTGTTCACAAATTGGTCTAAATATGTTAGTGAGCACTTCTTTGCCGAGATAATCCATCCCACCTCCAATATGTGATATATCAAGATGCTGATTAGACAGCATGATTATTGCACAGGTGTGCCTTAGGCTGGCCATGAGAAAAGGCCACTCTGAAATGTGCAGTTTTGCTTTTAAAAACCAGTCAGTATCTGGTGTGACCACCATTTGTCTCACACAGTGAAACACATCTCATTCACAGAGTTGACCAGCAGCCAGACCCCATCGAATGTGAGCAGTTGCCCACTGAAGTCAGGTATGATGACGAACTGCAGTCAGGTCGAGACCAAGGTGAACATGACAAGCATACAGATGAGCTTCCCTGCGACGGTTTCTAGCAGTTTATGCAGAAAATCCTTGGTTCTGCAAACCGATTGTGGCAGCTGTCCGGGTCGCTGGTCTCAGACTATCTTGGAGGTGAATATTCCGGATGTGGAGGTCCTGGGCTGGTATGATGACATGTTCTGCGGTTATGAGGCCGGTTGGATACTGTCAAATTCTCTGAATCTCCTCTGGAGACGGCTTATGGCAAAGAAATGAACATGCAGTTTACGGGCAGCAGTTTACGGGCAGCAGCTCCGGTGGACATTCCTATGTCAGCATAATAGTTGCACGCTCCCTCAAAACTTGCGACATCTGTGGCATTGTGCTGTGTGATAAAACTGAACATTTCAGAGTGACCTTCATCCATTTTGGAATAAGGCTGTAACAAAATGTGGACAGTGAAGCCCTGTGAATACTTTTCAGATGCACTGTAAATCCCTTCTTCCCCATTCTGATGCTTGGTTTGAACTTCAGCAAGTTCTCTTCACATCTCGATGCCTAAATGCATCAAGTTGTTGCCATGTGATTGGCTGATTAGACAACTGTCTAATCAGTGACCATCTCTTCTGTAGCTATATCAAATGGTATACAAAGACAGCATTTCCCATTATAACCTAAATACAATACAATTACAAACTCATGATTATAGGCACTGAGAAATACAATTTTTTTTTTCTGAGATTTGTGATCAAGACCCCCCCCCCCCCAATCCCCATTGCTTGCATTTATTAATTATCAATGACAGTAAACCTATTTTGATTAATTGCCTAAATTAACTCACTGGTAAAACTCACTAGCACTACTAAATAATAATTTTTATTATTAGGCACCTTTCAAAACTCTCAAGGTCAAACATAATGCAATTTTAAAAAAGATCCAAGTTTCTCCTCTTGAAGACGTTTGACTGGAATTATTTTCCTTCACGCATACCTTCATGGGTGATTCTTAGACTATGGGCACGTATGTCCTTTTATCATATTGTATGAAAAACAGAAAAAAGGGGAAATTTTACAGGTTTATAGTTATCTTTACAATGAAAGTGTGTTAAGAAATTTGTTCTAGTAGTCTATGATGACTTTTCAGCTTTTTTCAGCATCATTATATGCAAATATTGCCGTTTTGTGCTTGTCCCACACCCAGACTTTTGATCTTCAATGATAAAAATGAATGGTAAAGAAACGTTTTTTTCTAATGTTTTAAAATATCTCAATAAAATATCAGTAAAATAATCAAAACATAATTGGGGTATTCAATGTCATACAACTGTTGTGATTTTTTTTTTTTTTAAACAAAATGTAGTTGTCCCACACTATTGCCATAATTTCCACCACAACACTAATGTCCCTTTTAACAGTTTGTATGAAAGATTGTTTGGGTAGTTTCTATGGAGATAAACAGTGACATCAGAGCACATGTATATAGCACCAAATCACAACAAACAGTTGCCCCAAGGCGCTTTATATTATAAGGCAATGGTGTGGTGGAAATTACATTTACAAGGCCAATAGTGCCCGTAGTTAAAGAATCACCCTCATATGATGAGCTACCACTCTGACGTTTCACTAAAATCCAAACAGCAGTTTAAGAGGAGTTGTTGCATAGGAAATCCATGCTGAATATAATGATACATTAAACAAAGTCCAATTACAGTTGTGTTCAAAATAATAGCAGTCCAACTTCACTAATCAGATCAATCACTGTTTTTGGTAGAAATTATATTTCTACATGCAAATAATTCAGTAGAGTAATAGAAAACCAACAGAGCCAACCGTCATGATGTGTATGCTGCTGATTCTGTGCAATTGAATCATTAATTGAAAGGAGTGTGTACAGAATAATAGCAGTGTGGACTTCAATTACTTAGGTCATTCATTCCCTGAAAAAACCTGTTGTCAAACAAGTGACCCTTATTTAAAGATGAAGGCAGGAAATGTTACATACTGGTTGTTGTGCATTTCTCTCAAAATGTGAATAAAATGGGTTGTTCCAGACATTGTTCAGAACAGTGTACTTTGAGCAAAAATGATTGAAGATGGGAAAACATTAAGAAATGCAAAAAAATGTTAGGCTGCTCAGTTAAAATGATCTCAAATGCTTTAAAATGGCATCAAAAACCAGAAAGATGTGGAAGAACACAGAAAGTCACCATTCAAATGGATCTAAGAATAGCCAGAATGGCAAAGACTCAGCCAATGATCAGATCCACAGTGATCAAAGAAGGTCTAAAGTTACCTGTGAGTATTGTAACAATCAGAAGATGCCTATGTGAAGCCAAGTTATGGGCAAGTAGCCCCCACCAAGTCCCATTATTAAAAAAAAAAATCTGCTGAAGAGGGTAAAATTTGCCAAACACATTGCCTAGCTTAAAAGAGAAATGGCGCAACATTTTGTGGACTGATGAAACAAAGATTTTGTTTTTCTGGATCTAGGGGCCACAGACAGGTTCTCAGACAACCCCCAAAAACTGAATTGAAGCCATAGTACACTGTGAAGACAGTGACGTATGGTGGAGCAAACATCACGATATGGGGATGTTTCTCATACTACGGTGTCAGGTCTATTTATCACATATCAGGGATCATGGATCAGTTTGAACACATCAAAAGAGGTCATGTTGCCTTATGCCGAAGAGGAAATGCCCCTGAAATGGGTGTTTCAACAAAACAATGACCCCAAACACATAAGCAAGTGAGCAGCATCTTGGTTCCAGAGTGGCCAGCACAACCCTGGACCTTAATCCAACAGAAAACTTGTGGGGTGCCATCAAAAATGCCATTTGAGGTAAAACCAAGAAATGCAGAGGAATGGTGTAATGTAGTCCAATTGTCCTGGGCTGGAATACATGGTCAGAGGTGCCAGAAGTTGGTTGACCCCATTCTAACACAGATATGAGGCAGTTCTCAGAAATAGTGGTTATACAACTAAATATTAGTTCAGAGATTCACAGGAAATCTAAATCTTTAAGCATTTTTCCAGTTTATACAGTTTGTAAAGAAAAATGCAGACACTGCTATTTTTTGAACAGCTTAATATTCCGTTTTCTCCACTTTCTGTAAAGTAATAAATTTGATAAATTTTTCTTCATGTTTTGATTTGGAACAGAATGTGTAGTGTTCCCAACACATTTATGAAAACAAAAGCGATTATAAAGATTTTGAGCTTTACTAACTTTTTTTTTTTAACACAGCTGTTATTTTTGACAAATGTATATCCCCTTGACAATGTCAGGCTGTGATTATTTTCCTTAATGCACATCTTCATATGGTGTACTACCATATGAAGATGTGCACTATGTGACATTATTGTGTGTTGACATCTATAAAGTAGTTCGGGAAGAGTTGCACATACAAAATCAATCATCATCTGTTGCATTAATCAAACACAAAACTAATTAGCTCCAATGATCTCGCCTTGAAGATGCTGGACCTGAATTATTTTTTTTTCCTGTACATCTTTACATGGTGTGCTGCTGTTGTGTGAAGTGTTCTCAAAACTGAACGAGCACGTTTCGGAGGAGATGCACTTACAAGACAAAAAGGGTGATGCTGCCCATCCCAAAAAAAAATAAATAAATAAAATAATTTTTATTTTTTTTTTGCAATGGATATTGCAAACAAGTTTTAATCAACATAGCAACATGTCACATTACCATCATCTTAAATGCAGTACTAACCATAGTCTCACAGAGTTACACATCATCATGTCACTTTGTGACGAAAATACTTGCAAATGTGGCTGGCTCTGCAATTCATCATGGACAAAAGCTAAGATCAAAGGTTTAAGTCTTTAAAATTATTTCACTCTCCACTGCCTTTACAAGGCACTGAAGTGGTGTACAAGTTTCAGACGAGTTATACAGTTCATACAGTGTCCCATTGTCATAAAAAAAAAATCTAAATTCATTATCTTAGGGCTGTACTTGAAGAAATTACAAGACAGACAACACCTCATTTAGTATTCAGTGAGGCTAAACAATCGTTAACACCAATCCAAAAACAGTGACCCTCAGTATGAGAAATACACATTTTTTCCACTGATAAGACCTTGACATTTGTTTTTAAAAGCATACTTCATGGAATAAAATGAAGTGTGAGTTCAGCATTCCTTCCCTTCAAGTCCTCAAATGAATTCCTCAAAAAAAAAAAAAAAAAAAAAAAAATGAACGATAGTGAAACAACTAAAGTTTGATATTAATAATTCAACCTTTTCTTAGGATTTAATGGAGCACCTCCACTGTGTCATCTAATTTACCTGTGCAGTGTCTGTGCTCTCTTTCAGCAGAAGTTAGTGAGTAAATGATACAAAAATTCAGATTTTTCACACCTGGAATGTTAAATTTTACAATTACTGGTGGATGAAAGGCAATACTATAAATCAAAGACAGCAAAATGTAAATTCTAGAAGCATTCATCTTTGTGTTGCATCAGTTTCACATAAGTTTCAGAAATTTATTCTGTAAAAGTATACACACATCACACTCTTGCCTGAGTGCTTTTCATTACTAAACAGTTGGATGTTTTGTAACAATTTGGTACGGCAAAATAAGAGCTCAAGAGACCGTGATCAATGACATTTGGTGAGACTTCTCTATAAGGCAGTGAGTGGCTCCTCACTCAGTGTCACTCCAGCGTATGGAAACGAGATTTGCCAAAACTAAATGCTGAAATATTGGCTTTAAAGTTCAACATCCTGTCAAAGTACTGGGTTTGATGCAAAGGACAATGTCATTTAGTGGAAATGTAAGACTTGAGTTAAGAAAGAGTTTATTAAAGGTTGTTTTTGATCTGGATGAAGGAATGCATCCTGATTCTGATGGTTGATCTTTGAATTTTAATCTTTGATCGTGATCCAATTCTATCTCGGGTTCATCTGATCCTGATCACAGGATCCAGACCAAGGAGTGTATCCTGCTCTTGATCTTTAATCCTGAGTCCTTTAATGCTACTCCCACGTATCCTGTCCCAGTGTAATTTGTGCATAAGTGTAATCAGGATCAAAGCAATCAGAAATCAGCATTTGTTGAGTGATTTGAATGAAAGGTCACCGAGTGTGATCAAAAGTTCAGAATCCAAGATGAGCAACCAGGATCAAAGTTTTTTGTATGATCAAAGTTGAATAATCAGGACCAAATATAAGGATCCATAGAGTGACAATTATCAAAAGGTCAGCAACCAGGATCAAAGATAAGTGATCAAGATCAAAAGGCCAACAATCATACCAAAGACGAGTGATCAAGACAAAACATCAATAATCAGGATCAAAGCTTCTTGGTCAGGACTAGGGATGAGTAAGTAAAACAAAAGGTGAGCAACCAGAATCAAACCTGTCATCAGGACCAAAGGATTAAGGAGTAACCAGGATCAAAAGTCAAACAGGATTAAAGCCTGGTGATCAGAATCAAAAAGGATGGATCTGGATCTTGGTGATTTATTTTATTACTTTTCTTAAATTCACATTTTAGTGTATTTTTTGTTTTTAAATAACTCAAAACTCTTCACTGGTGTTGTGTAGTAATAATAATCAAGCGCAGACACGCTGCAGAAACATGAGTCTTTACCCACACCAAATGCAGGAGAGAGATGAACAGTATGCCTGTTCCTAAGGGTCCTAAGTGATTTTAGTTAATAAATGTTTATCAATAATGTCCCAAAAGTTGTATTTTCTCTATAATGTAAGAGTGAAGTTGTAAATTTGGGTTTTACACATCAGCCTCTCTAAAATGTACCCTTTCTGCTACAAAATACTCTGGCACTTGAATTTAAAACAAGGCAGTAATTGTTCTATTCAGTATATGCTGTACCATTCTGAGAGCTAAAGCAGGCAGCATGTTATAGTTCTCCAACTATCTGCAGACATTTGTGAGGCTCACTGTAAAAATGTTATTAAGTGAAGGAAAAAAAAAAAAATAAATAAAAATCTACTCATGACATCATCAGCATATATTTTCAGAAGTACTGCACCCTGCTGTTTTGTTTTGGTTGTGTTACCATTGGAGTCTGTCCACAGACCATCCCCACTCCCCCTCACAGCAAGCCATCTTGCTCAAAGCTGGATGGAAGGAGAGAGAAGGAAAAGGGACAAAACTTGACTCCAGTCCCACTGTAGAATTTATTCTGAAACTCCACCCTGAAGAAGGAAAAGAAAGCAGCTATGAATGTAACACACTCATACTGCTGGAAGCACCTCGGATTAGTCAATAACAAATGAAAGTAGTGATTAAGGTAAAAGCTTACCAGTGTAACCTGAGTGCATGAAGGAATGCAGACAGACCCTCCATTATCAGGAGGACGGCCACAGTGAGAACAGCAAACAGGACGAACAGTGGTACCAGGAATACAACCCCGAGGGTCGTGTCCATCTTCAGCCCAACATGCATCACCATAGTCCACAGCACCTCTGACAGCTCTGTGCACACACCAAACATTTCTGATAAACAGGAGACAAATCATCCCCCAAATCCAATCACCTATTCTCACTCCAATAACCTAAACCAACAAAAATATTCATAAAAATCTTTCCATGACTTCAGGAGTTGCATCCACAGATAAACACTGCAATCTAAGGGACAAGCAGACTGCCGCTCTGCTGGATCTGGATGGTTTTTCGCTGGTGCACAGTGACCGTTCTGATGCATCCGGCAAGAACGGAGGGGGCGTGTGCATACATGTGAATGACAAATGGTGCAAACAGTATACAATAAGAGACAAAGTATGCACCCCAGATACAGAACTGCTTTGTATATCAATGAGACCTCACTATCTGCCAAGGGAGTTTGGCAACATCATTATAGGCGCCGTTTATATAGCCCCCAGCAGCAACGCAGGCAAAGCAGCCGCGCACATTGTAGAGTGCACGCATGAACAGCTACAGCGCACACCGGGAGCGCCTATCTTTTTCTAGGTGACTTCAACCATTGTAAGCCAGAGTCTATTTTATCAGGCTTTGAACAATATGTACTGTCACACAAGACATAACAGGATATTGGACAAGTGCTATGGCAACATCAAGGGCGCATACTCTGCAAAGCCAAAGCCTCCTCTCTCTAACACGGACCATAATATAATACATCTGATTCCCTCATATAAATCAGTCTTCAAATTATGTAAACCTGTACATAATACCATTGTCTGGACAGATGATTCAACTGAGACACTAAAAGGATGCTTCTTGTGTACAGACTGGTCCATATTTCACAACTTGGACCTTGATAAGGCCACAGACACAGTTACAAAGTATGTGAAATTTTGTGTTGATAATGTGGTAGCTAAGAAGGATGTCATCATCTATCCTAACAACAAGCCCTATATAACTAAAGAAATCAAAGAGTGCATGAATAGGAAAAAGCAAGTGTTTCGCAATAAAGACAGAGTAAGTCTGATAGAAACTCAAAAGAAACTGAAACAACATCTAACTAAAGCAAGAGAACGATACAGACAAATAATGCAACAAAGCCTCTTAATTTCAAATACTAAAAAACTCTGGGACACAATGAAACTAGCTGCTAATATGAATCCTACAAAAAAGCAAATTATTACCTTGGATGAACAACAAAGATCAAATGAACTGAATGATTTCTATTAGAGATTTGACAAAGATAACATTTCTCAGGAGTGTGATAGAGTGATGCAGTCACTACCAGAAACCAGTACCACCGACTGGCTGGATCCACCTAGTGTCCAGTGTCTTTTCCGTACTGTGAGAACTGGTAAATCCACTGGCCCTGATGGACTGCCGGCTTTTCTGCTTAAAAGCTGTGCAGAGGAACTGACACCAGCATGGTGTCCTATATTTCAGCGTTCATTAGACACCAATACTGTCCCAGCTCTATGGAAGAGGTCTCTTGCTTGCCTCTACTGGTGGTTGGCTCTCACTGCGGTATTGTATCACTTCCTGTTTTGCTGTATCTGTTAGCTGTTTAATCTGCGCAGTTAGACTGATCTAGTTACCTAGATAACGATTTGTTTCACAGTGTTATCTTCACGTGCCTTAACTAAAGCACTCCCTCTGCTGAATCACCTCTAAATTATTTACACATTATTCACTGTGTGTTTTTAGGAATCCGCTAGCTTAGCGCAGCTACTAGCTCTTAGCCGGTTTAGCATGGCGGCTTCTCCTGTCTCTCCCGCACTTTTCTGCTCTGGGTGTGAAATGTTTAGTTATTCCTCGGCCTCCTTTAGCAGTAATGGTACTTGTAATAAGTGTAGCTTATTCGTAGCTTTGGAGGCCAGGCTGGGCGAATTGGAGACTCGGCTCCACACCGTGGAAAATTCTACAGCTAGCCAGGCCCCTGTAGTCGGTGCGGACCAAGGTAGCTTAGCCGCCGTTAGTTTCCCTCTGGCAGATCCCGAGCAGCCGGGAAAGCAGGCCGACTGGGTGACTGTGAGGAGGAAGCGTAGCCCTAAACAGAAGCCCTGTGTACACCGCCAACCCGTTCATATTTCTAACCGTTTTTCCCCACTCGGCGACACACCCGCCGAGGAACAAAGTCTGGTTATTGGCGAGTCTGTTTTGAGAAATGTGAAGTTAGCGACACCAGCAACCATAGTCAATTGTCTTCCGGGGGCCAGAGCAGGCGACATTGAAGGAAATTTGAAACTGCTGGCTAAGGCTAAGTGTAAATTTGGTAAGATTGTAATTCACATCGGTAGTAATGACACCCGGTTACGCCAATCGGAGGTCACTAAAATTAACATTGAATCGGTGTGTAACTTTGCAAAAACAATGTCGGACTCTGTAGTTTTCTCTGGGCCCCTCCCCAATCGGACCGGGAGTGACATGTTTAGCCGCATGTTCTCCTTGAATTGCTGGCTGTCTGAGTGGTGTCCAAAAAATGAGGTGGGCTTCATAGATAATTGGCAAAGCTTCTGGGGAAAACCTGGTCTTGTTAGGAGAGACGGCATCCATCCCACTTTGGATGGAGCAGCTCTCATTTCTAGAAATCTGGCCAATTTTCTTAAATCCTCCAAACCGTGACTATCCAGGGTTGGGACCAGGAAGCAGAGTTGTAGTCTTACACACCTCTCTGCAGCTTCTCTCCCCCTGCCATCCCCTCATTACCCCATCCCCGTAGAGACGGTGCCTGCTCCCAGACCACCAATAACCAGCAAAAATCTATTTAAGCATAAAAATTCAAAAAGAAAAAATAATATAGCACCTTCAACTGCACCACAGACTAAAACAGTTAAATGTGGTCTATTAAACATTAGGTCTCTCTCTTCTAAGTCCCTGTTAGTAAATGATATAATAATAGATCAACATATTGATTTATTCTGCCTTACAGAAACCTGGTTACAGCAGGATGAATATGTTAGTTTAAATGAGTCAACACCCCCGAGTCACACTAACTGCCAGAACGCTCGTAGCACGGGCCGAGGCGGAGGATTAGCAGCAATCTTCCATTCCAGCTTATTAATTAATCAAAAACCCAGACAGAGCTTTAATTCATTTGAAAGCTTGACACTTAGTCTTGTCCATCCAAATTGGAAGTCCCAAAAACCAGTTTTATTTGTTGTTATCTATCGTCCTCCTGGTCGTTACTGTGAGTTTCTCTGTGAATTTTCAGAACTTTTGTCTGACTTAGTACTGAGCTCAGATAAGATAATTATAGTGGGCGATTTTAACATCCACACAGATGCTGAGAATGACAGCCTCAACACTGCATTTAATCTATTATTAGACTCAATTGGCTTTGCTCAAAATGTAAATGAGTCCACCCACCACTTTAATCATATCTTAGATCTTGTTCTGACTTATGGTATGGATATTGAAGACTTAACAGTATTCCCTGAAAACTCCCTTCTGTCTGATCATTTCTTAATAACATTTACATTTACTCTGATGGACTACCCAGCAGTGGGGAATAAGTTTCATTACACTAGAAGTCTTTCAGAAAGCGCTGTAACTAGGTTTAAGGATATGATTCCTTCTTTATGTTCTCTAATGCCATATACCAACACAGTGCAGAGTAGCTACCTAAACTCTGTAAGTGAGATAGAGTATCTTGTCAATAGTTTTACATCCTCATTGAAGACAACTTTGGATGCTGTAGCTCCTCTGAAAAAGAGAGCTTTAAATCAGAAGTGCCTGACTCCGTGGTATAACTCACAAACTCGCAGCTTAAAGCAGATGACCCGTACGTTGGAGAGGAAATGGCGTCTCACTAATTTAGAAGATCTTCACTTAGCCTGGTAAAAGAGTCTGTTGCTCTATAAAAAAGCCCTCCGTAAAGCTAGGACATCTTACTACTCATCACTAATTGAAGAAAATAAGAACAACCCTAGGTTTCTTTTCAGCACTGTAGCCAGGCTGACAAAGAGTTCCTTTAACTTTAACTAGTAATGAATTCATGACTTTCTTTGCTAATAAAATTTTAACTATTAGAGAAAAAATTACTCATAACCATCCCAAAGACGTATCGTTATCTTTGGCTGCTTTCAGTGATGCCGGTATTTGGTTAGACTCTTTCTCTCAGATTGTTCTGTGAGTTATTTTCATTAGTTACTTCATCCAAACCATCAACATGTCTATTAGACCCCATTCCTACCAGGCTGCTCAAGGAAGCCCTACCATTATTTAATGCTTCGATCTTAAATATGATCAATCTATCTATTAGTTGGCTATGTACCACAGGCTTTTAAGGTGGCAGTAATTAAACCATTACTTAAAAAGCCATCACTTGACCCAGCTATCTTAGCTAATTATAGGCCAATCTCCAACCTTCCTTTTCTCTCAAAAATTCTTGAAAGGGTAGTTGTAAAACAGCTAACTGATCATCTGCAGAGGAATGGTCTATTTGAAAAGTTTCAGTCAGGTTTTAGAATTCATCATAGTACAGAAACAGCATTAGTGAAGGTTACAAATGATCTTCTTATGGCCTCAGACAGTGGACTCATCTCTGTGCTTGTTCTGTTAGACCTCAGTGCTGCTTTTGATACTGTTGACCATAAAATTTTATTACAGAGATTAGAGCATGCCATAGGTATTAAAGGCACTGCGCTGCGGTGGTTTGAATCATATTTATCTAATAGATTACAATTTGTTCATGTAAATGGGGAATCTTCTTCACAGACTAAGGTTAATTATGGAGTTCCACAAGGTTCTGTGCTAGGACCAATTTTATTCACTTTATACATGCTTCCCTTAGGCAGTATTATTAGACGGCATTGCATAAATTTTCATTGTTACGCAGATGATACCCAGCTTTATCTATCCATGAAGCCAGAGGACACACACCAATTAGCTAAACTGCAGGATTGTCTTACAGACATAAGGACATGGATGACCTCTAATTTCCTGCTTTTAAACTCAGATAAAACTGAAGTTATTGTAGTTGGCCCCACAAATCTAAGAAACATGGTGTCTAACCAGATCCTTACTCTGGATGGCATTACCCTGACCTCTAGTAATACTGTGAGAAATCTTGGAGTCATTTTTGATCAGGATATGTCATTCAAAGACTGCTTTTTTGCATTTACGCAATATCTCTAAAATTAGAAAGGTCTTGTCTCAGAGTGATGCTGAAAAACTAATTGTCTCAGAGTGATGCTGAAAAACTAATTCATGCATTTATTTCCTCTAGGCTGGACTATTGTAATTCATTATTATCAGGTTGTACTAAAAGTTCCCTGAAAAGCCTTCAGTTAATTCAAAATGCTGCAGCTAGAGTACTGACGGGGACTAGAAGGAGAGAGCATATCTCACCCATACTGGCCTCTCTTCATTGGCTTCCTGTTAATTCTAGAATAGAATTTAAAATTCTTCTTCTTACTTATAAGGTTTTGAATAATCAGGTCCCTTCTTATCTTAGGGACCTCATAGTACCATATCACCCCAATAGAGCGCTTCGCTCTCAGACTGCAGGCTTACTTGTAGTTCCTAGGGTTTGTAAGAGTAGAATGGGAGGCAGAGCCTTCAGCTTTCAGGCTCCTCTCCTGTGGAACCAGCTCCCAATTCGGATCAGGGAGACAGACACCCTCTCTACTTTTAAGATTAGGCTTAAAACGTTCCTTTTTCCTAAAGCTTATAGTTAGGGCTGGATCAGGTGACCCTGAACCATCCCTTAGTTATGCTGCTATAGACTTAGACTGCTGGGGGGTTCCCATGATGCACTGAGTGTTTCTTTCTCTTTTTGCTCTGTATGCACCACTCTGCATTTAATCATTAGTGATTGATCTCTGCTCCCCTCCACAGCATATCTTTTTCCTGGTTCTCTCCCTCAGCCCCAACCAGTCCCAGCAGAAGACTGCCCCTCCCTGAGCCTGGTTCTGTTGGAGGTTTCTTCCTGTTAAAAGGGAGTTTTTCCTTCCCACTGTCGCCAAGTGCTTGCTCACAGGGGGTCGTTTTGACCATTGGGGTTTTTACGTAATTATTGTATGGCCTTGCCTTACAATATAAAGCGCCTTGGGGCAACTGTTGTGATTTGGCGCTATATAAATAAAATTGATTGATATTATAATACCAGCGCCCAAAAAGCCTTGTGTTCGCACTTTATTTATTGATTTTAGCTTGGCTTTTAATACTGTGCAACCCGACCTACTTTTATGGAAACTGAAGTACATGAATGTCAATGCAATTCTTATAAAATGGTTTTATTCTTTTTTAACTAACCGCACACAGCAAGTGAAGCTTAATCAGACATCATCAGATATTAAACACTAATACAGGAGTTCCACAAGGCTGTGTGCTTTCACCAATACTTTTTACAATTTATACTAATGACTGCAGGAAAGTACACCCCAATAATTTTATTTTTCAAATTTGCAGATGACAGCAATCGTGAGCCTCTTGCATAAGGACATGGACCCTTTTGTCTATTACAATGAGACTGACATCTTTATTAAGTGGTGTGACAAAAACCATCTGATTTTAAACGTGTCAAAAATACAAGAGATAGTTTTTGACCCAAGACAGGTGACAACACACAAACCAGTAGTCATTTCAGACCAAACTATAAATCAGGTGGCAACATATAAATATCTAGGGGTCCATATCGATCATTTGCTAAACTGGAAATTACACATTGATCATTTGTGCAACAAACTGCAGCAGAGAATGTATTTTCTGAGATGACTGAGGCTTTATGGTGTTAGCAATCAGATCATGCTAATTTTTTTTACCAAGCTATCTTAGAGAGCCTAATTAGATATGGAATCACTGTCTGGTTTGCTAACCTTACAGTTCAACTCAAAAATATGTCTACCCATGCACAAAACAGCAATGAAAATAACTGGTATGGAAAAATGAGTCCATTGAGAAGCTGTATAACTAGTCAGTTATGACACAGGCAACAAAAATCTGCTGAGACTCCACTCACCCACTGTCCTCAGAGTATGAACTTCTCCCTTCAGGAAGAAGATTTCGTATACCAAAGTGTAAAACAAATCGTCTCAAATTATCATTTGTTCCAGTTTCTATCAAACTGCTAAACAATGCTAGCAACTAGTGCAATAGAACAACGTGCAACAAACATCAGCACTTTAGCACCTGCCACTTTTCTTAATACTTTAAATAGTTAAATGTCTCTATGTTGTCATTGTAATGTATTTCCTGATTTTAGTTTAGATTTTAATTATTGTGTTTTATCTGATTTGTGTCCTTTTTAACTGTGCAATGCCCAAGACAAATTTCCCTAATGGGACAATAAAGTTGACCTTGACCTACAAAAAAAGTTATGTTATTAACTGTAAAAACTATGGCATATTCAGCTCTGATATTTTGGGGACTGAAGGATCCAGGTGAAGACCAGTGGACCTCTTATGCCAATGATATGTCACAATCGACAGGCCTATCAAGTTGCTTGTGAAGCCTTGTTGCTATTTATGGGGTCCTGGTGGCCACTAAGGGCACTGTTGCTTATTTACAACTGAACAGAGTGTTTACCTCCACCATCTGATTAAAAAAAAGGGTTGTGATCAACTCTGACAATGTGTGCATCAGATCGGTTATAAAATGATACACTGAAATTTTGTGGTTTGCAAGCTTCAGCTAACATAAAATGTTTAGTTTGTTTTTTTTATCCCAAATAGAAGAACCAATCTTTTGACATTACAAAGCTCTACAACCACTACATACACACTTGTCTGTTTTTTCAGTGTGATCCAGGAGAGCACTATAGTCCTTAGTGCAAGATGCCACATTTTGTTTGAATCCAAACTGTCCCATGATTTCCATTATGATGTGATTTTATGCACTGCAGTAAATCTACACTGAAGTCTCATTGTAAATGTATTAAGATATGTCCTGATCGGGTGGGGTTTTTTTTTTTTTGTTTTTTTTTTGTGCTCCCGATCCTGATATGAGGCATTTACAGTGTCTGTCAATAGAGACCTGATCAAATACTTGTATTTTCCTAGAAATTACACTTTCAAACAAACTGCAAGTACACAAAAGTTAATCCAATATCTAAGCATATATTTTTTTTTTAATAGTATAATAGCTCTGCCGTGCACTAAAAAAAAAAAAACCCACCACCTTCAACCTCAGCTGCTTCTTACTGTTTTTATTTACTTATTGTACAACAAGATGGCAGTGAAAATTGGGTTCTGATGGGCGAAGAAGCAGAGGAGAATGTGTCGGTAGTCAGCGACAGGGCAAGAAAGCTAGAAATGTGGAAGCGTGAGTTTTTACTTTTAACAATGGCAGCATGACTTGTAAAGAGAGAGTGTTGGCTGATACGGAGAGGAGAAAGGTAGACATACTGTGTGTTCAAGAGATCAAGTGGAAGGGAAATAAGACCAGGAGCATCAGAGGTTCAAACTGTTATATCGTGATGTGACAGGACACAGAAAGGGAGAGTGAATGGAACTGTTTCGGATCAGAAAGTTGTTTAGCACACATCCCCACAAGGATGGGTGCTCTCTCCTCTCTTGTTCATCTTCTACATACAAAGATGTGCTGTAGTAGCAGAGAGGATAAAATTATTTTAAAGGATGCAGATGACACAGTTACTGTGAGCCTGCTGAAAAACAATGATAGGAGACAGGGCCCAGTTGTTACTGATTTCCTTGACTGGTGCAGTAAGTCTGCTTGAGATGAACATTTCTAAAACAAAACACATGATCACTGACTTTTGCAAAAATAGTGCCCCCAATCAATAGGTAACAGTTCTAAAAGGTCAGACAGTGGAGAATGTCAGTACATATAGATATCTTGGAAATGTCATAGATAAACTGAACTTTGAGGCAAACTGTAAAGCGGTGTACAAAAGGGGACGCCGGCACCTGTATTGTCTGAGAAAACTGTCCACTTTTAGCACTGACAAAACCATGCTGACCTTGTTTTAACGTACTTTTAAAGAATCAATTTTATCTTTTAGCCTTGTTTCATGGTTTGGAAGCGCGTCCCTCAAAAACAAAAATTATTTAAACCAAATTGTGAAATTGTCAAGCAAGCTGAGCAGAGCTGAGCAGAGTCTCAGCTTCATCCAGGATCCCTGTACACTAAACAGGTACAGAGGACAGCTGGTTCAATTATAAGAGAAAACTCCCACAGTCTTAATGGTGAGTTTCAGATGCTCCCTTCAGGTCGGAGGTTCAGGGTACCTGCTTGTAAAACCAAACGTTATAAAAACAACATTAAAATCAGTGCTGTTAACAAGTGAGAGAACCTGCAATATAACTTATGTATTTATTTTTTTGTATTGTTTCTTTTATCTTGTTCTTATGAACAGCACATTTTTATCCTTTGGCTTGGTTTGACATATTTTTAGGCTTTTTAATCTATTGATGTTTTAAGTCCTCGTTTTTTTTAATCCTGGGGTCGTCCTTTGTTGTTCTTTTAGCTTTAGCTTTTAGTGTCAAGTTGGGAATTGAAGGAGCAATAATGAATGTCATCAGTGCATATGCCCCACAGAGGTGTTGCAAGATGGAGAAGGAAGATTTCTGGAGTTAGATGAGGTGGTGGAGTGTGTGCCTCAGCATGAAATACTGGTGACTGAAGCGGGCTTCTGTTATTTTACTGCTGAAAAATTGTGCTGTGAGAATTGTTCCAGCTGATTGTTTGCTTCTTTTCTTTAACTGAGATGTGACAGCTGGACACATTTTGCAGATGGTTGCAATTGATAGTAGCACCCTGTGGTGTCAGTGATCCCCTATATGAGGTTGCAGCCTGTCTGAGGAAGGTTTTTGGATGGCAACTGCTAAAGGACTAGAACATGACTAACTTTTCTGTTCTTGTTTTGCATGTTTTAAAATTCTTTGTTGTACTTTGTTCATGTGAGCTTTGTCAAGAAAAAATAACAGACGAGATGGCAACATGATACGGAATGAATTTCGATGTGTGAATACAGAGGCTGTGCTAAAGTTATTAGATCTCATTTGATGCTCCACCGATACTCACGTGCATGTGCCAGGCTCAGAGCCCAGAGCCTGAGGTAGGAGGCTGTATTGGAGATGCACCCCAAACAATACTCTATTGTGTGGATGGATTGGTGGAGGAGCTCATCTGCAAAGTCGAACTATCATAAACAACAGCATTAATTCAGTAAACAACTAATAATTGCCTTTATAAGGATACTGAACATTAATGAGTAACTGTCCAATAGTGTACCTCCACTGTCTGGTGTTCTCCACTACTGGAGACGTCACTGTGACCACTGCCTTCCTCCATTTCCTCAGCCCTCAGAAGGTAGAGCTCCTCGTCGCTGTCGTGTCGCACTCGCTCATATCCCTAAGAATACAGAGGTACGATAAGTGCTATATTTTACAGCTCAAGAATGCATGTTTCATATCCATGTGCACAAACAGACATAAATAACACAAACACTATAGTACTTCACCCTGTACATTCCAAGGCGGTGACTTCCACTATGGAGCCAGTAAAGGTAGAGGGGCTTTCCCAGGAGTAACATGGGCACTGAGAGCACAGCAATTACCACCAGAAATATCTGCAAGCCTGCCTGTAAGAATCAAGAATAAAAAACGTTACACTCGTGCATATTTACGCTACTTGTCCATGTCACTCCTCAGTCTTGAAGACGTGACCTGGTGAATTGAACATCTTTGTGACCAGCAAGAAGTCAGCTGCTGTAAAATTATAAATATCTGACTAGGAAGATCAAGAAACTTTATCAATTGTCTCAGTTATGCTTGTGCCCCCCCCCCCCAAACACACACCTCTTGTTATTCATACCATCTGTCATTGACAGACCTGCTCTCAAAATACAACAGAAAAGACAGGTCCTTGGAAAAATTCTATCAGTTCCACTAGTCCGCTAACGGCTAATTAATGAAGCTAACTTTTTCATTTGCAGATTAGCTTTTCAGCTAACTTTGAAAACCATCAGCAGGCAAATTAGCTTCCACTGAATTTACTTCCGTAAACTTTCGGTCCGCTAAAAAATTTTTGCTGGTAAAGTGAGTAAAGGTTAATGGGCAAAAACATTTGGAAACCATAAAATCATACGTTAGTTCCTGTCTGTTGTGTGTCTGCAACAGCCAGGCTGCTGTGAGGAGGTCAGCCCTCTCCCTGCCTTCACTGCACAGCAGCAATTCAGATTATCGCCTCGTTTCTGCTTAAAACTGCAATCCAGTCATCATTTATCTCAGCGACAGATATCTGAAGCTTTTGTACAACAATCATTTCTACATAAATTCAGCATATTTTCATAAAAGACAGGGGAAGCAATCAGAGCAGCGACAACAGCACCAGTGTTCTGTTGAGATGAGCTGTTCCCTCAGCGTAAATAGACTGTCTGCTTTAAAGACAGAGTGTACATGCAAATCTTTACTTTTTTTAAAGTGAAAAGATACTTATTACTGTATTGTTATGTAAAGGCAAAACATACATGGGTTTTCTTCAGTGGGGAAGTGCAATGCGACGGATGAGGTGTAGATTTTACCGGTCACATTGAATGCAACACTGGTGAGCCATTCCTGTGTTTAGAAATATAATACAGAGATAAACTGTAATTATTAATACTGTGATTTACTGCTTTTTATAAAGACGATGACTGTTTGGGGTTTTATTTATTTATTGTGTGTGCATTTGTTTTGTTTGTGAACGCAGCTCCGTTAACTGTTTCTAAACATAATTACTCTTTTCTACTCTCCTATTTTACTCTTCCTTTTTAGATATACCTTTATATACTAGCATAGTTCCACCTTAGAATTGGAATATAATATATAAGATATACCTTACTGAATTTTCATATAATATAGCGATAACTGTGACTCCTAATCCTGCGATTTACTGCTTTTGATAAAGATGACAGTGTTTTGAGTTTTATTTTTTATTTATTTATTTTTTGTGTGTTCGTTTTGCATTTGTGATTGCCTTTGAATTTACCCAGCAGCCCCTGTGGTGCTTAAACTCGAAACTGAGGATATTCAAGGGTAAAAAAAGAAACTAATACGGCCTTAATATGCCATCGTACAAACACAAACGCCCATGCTTATACTAGATTATCACTGGTCATATCCTGGAATTAATTGTGTAAAAAAAACATGACCTGTGACAAAATGCCCTTTACAGACAACTTTGGAGACCAGACTTTGCTTTGGTAAAAATCCACTTCTTCAGCTAATTTCCATTTAAGGGTTGGAAGCAAACAAAGCCTTGGTTATCCTGTATGGCCCGGTCACACGGTGTTTAACGAAGGGCAATGAAGCCCAAACAAAACAAGAAATCTGGACTTGGCATCATTTAACATTCACACAGCTTTGTTCCTGCTTTGCCAGGATTTTTAAACTGTTGAAAAATTTGAACGAATGCCGCCAAAAACCTCAATTTGTCCGTATTTCATTTTGCTGTAATTCTTGGCGTTTTGTTTTTTTCCATCGTTTATTTAGTTTTTGTAACAATGGCATTTTGTTTGACTTTGTTCGACCAGCTGAATGTTTTCACACAGTACAGAAGCCGGTTTGCTGTGGAGGAGAGATGCAGCTCCTCTGCAGCGGAGCTGGTGTGTGATGTAGGGCTTCTGCTGCTGCGTGTGAAGTGGCGAGTGTTGCCGCAGTCGTGCAGTGGTGATGTGGTGCTGGCTGGCCAGGAAGAATTTGTCGGCCTCCTCCACCAGCACAGCCCGTGATTGTGGTGTTGTTCCAGTGCTGCGCACACCAGAGGAGAGAGATGCTGCACAAGAAGACCGGCCGGAGCTGCAGCATTATGTCCATGAACTCTGAAAGGCTTGCTATCCTCCACCATGCAGAGAGAGGAGCCTGCTGGCCCTTTCAGTCAGACAGTTCAAAAGTTTTGAGGAAGTGATCCATCATCACTGTGTATTTGTTCGCAGCAGGGGGCTTTGCAGGAGTACAATCAGCCTTGTTTGTTTCCATGGAGCTATTTCGTATCATCTACTGTGATCTCTCAGAGCGAACTGCGCCTCCATTTGTGCAAACCAGGCGGCAGTTTACAGATGTGAGACTTTGAGCATCAAGTGTGGAAAAAGTTCCAGCAGCAGTGGACATTTGCATCTGAACAGCTTTGATCCACAGAGGTGTGACATATGAAAACAGAAAACCCAATGTGATTGCAAATGGCTGCATTCTTTTTTGAACATTTGAGTTGCTACATCATGTACGAAACAGTCCATTTGTGCGCGCGTATGTGCGCTATAACACATCCAAACAGTTATTGCACTCATCCAGAGTGAATCAGCTGCAGAGAAGATGAAGCGCGTGCGTGCGTCCAATCCCTGTATGCAGCGCCTGTGCATGCATGATCAGAACTGGTAATCGAACCCACGTGCATTCTACTGACTGCTTGATCACACAGCCACATATGGCAAACCAACAGTGGGGTTTAGACAGGAAAATCTCATAAATTAACTTCCTCTTTTATACATGGTTTCATTTTTTTTAATCAAATATGTTTCCCTCCTTATTGATTATAGGCATTTTACGCTTCTTTTATCCAACTGTGACTGCAGCGCAGCTGTAAGATTCCCGTCTGCCACTCTGAGCTTTGCAGGAGTGGCATGTGTTCATTTAAAAAATTTTTTTTTAAACCAGAAAAACTCCCATCAAGATTAAGAACATCTTTTCCAAGGGAGTACTGGTCAAGATAAACAGCAGCAAATACAAAGCACAGTTACACATTTACACAAACAAAAGGTAAATAAAAAGATAAAAAAAAAAATTAAATTACAAGCATACTATAAAAAAAAGCGCTCAGTGAAATTAATACTTTTAATTTACACTCGTCTTGCAACTTATTCCAGGCAAAAGCTGCGGAGTGGACAAAAGCCCTCTTCTGCACGGCACATGGAACAGAAAGCAATAGTAATCTTGTTAGCGGAAAGAGTAAGGACCAGCACTTCTCTTTACAATTAAAGTATAAAAGTAGGAAGGCAACAGTCCGAATATTACTTTATATAAGCAAAATCACTAAGGGTCCTTGGGCAAGGCCTTTAATCCCCTATTGCTCCCGGTGTGTAGTGAGCGCCTTGTATGGCAGCACCCTGACATCAGGGTGAATGTGAGGCATAATTGTAAAGCGCTTTGAGCATCTGATGCAGATGGAAAACCGCTATATAAATGCAGTCCATTTACCATTTACCAATGACTGGTCCTTATGGTGGCCAGAGCAGGCCACTCCCAAGAGTACAACTGACAGTGGGGTGTTAACACTTTGCTGTTTGTAATGAACCTCAGAGAATCACAGTAAAGAGTGTCTACTGTGCCAAGACATTGAGCAGAAAAGATATAAAAGATCTCCAGAAAAGATATAAAAGATCTCCATAATCCAACACAGAAAAAAGTCTGCTTTTTTACATTAAAAGAAAAACACAGCTTGTTTTGAAAATAAAAACTCAGTTTAAGCGTCAGCTTCTTCACAAATCTGTCCACACGCAGCTTGAAAGCGGGAGTCATGAATCCAGACACCCTGGTATTTAACATGTGAACCACCTCAATTTCATTTCCCTCCAGAGTGGTCACTGAGGGAATCATTTGTGACCACTTAGAGTTAGAAAATAACATAAGCTTAGTCTTATCTGCACTGAGAACTAATTTCAGCTGAAATAATGAGTGCTGAACAGCAACAAAGGCTTTCTGCAGGCATTCAACGGCCTTTACAAGAGGTAACCACAGCAATAAATAACTGTGCCATCAGAATAAAAATGCAAATTAGCATCTGACAGATTAAAGCCCAAAAACTTGGTATGAATAATAAATAAAAGGGGACCCAATACAGAACCCTGCTGCACCTCCTTGTGGACAGTAACAGAACACAGACCATCAGATTTAATAATAATAATAACCTTTATTTAACCAGGTAGAATTCCACTGAGATTGAAGCCTCTTTTGCAAGGATGGCCAAGCCAAGAAAGACAGCAGGAAAGGCAGCGTCAGTGGACAGGTTAACGTCAACATGACAATGATGGTGATAAATAAAATACAATTGACTTGGTCATAATAACACTGCACATGATGTAAAGCATCAGGCAGACTTAGTTTTAGAAACATAGGCATTGTGCAAAACAATCCCATTCGCGATGTCATTAAATAGACTGGGAGGTGTTCAAGGAAGTCATTCTGAAGTTTCAGTTCAGACTGGAGAACATTTCAATCAGAGGGAGCTGAAAAACTGCTTCAGTGAAAACACGAGGGACACAAAACATGTCATTGAGAGCTTTTCCTCACAGAGAGAGAGAGTTAACTTTCCAAAATTTCTGTGGCTGCTTAGGTTATTAGTGGTGACAGACAAAGATGATGGAGTCAGTGATGGCAGTGTAGATGTTCACCATCATCGTTTGTGGCAGGTTGAACTTCCTCAGCTGCCGCAGAAAGTACATCCTTTGTTGTGCTCTCTTGATGAGAGCTGATGTTCAGCTCCTACTCGAGGTACTGGGCGATGGTGATCTCCATGTAGCAGAAGGACTCCAGAATGGCAACTGGGGAGTCACACAGGACTGGGTTCTTTCTGAAGTCAACAACCATCTTCACTGTCTTGAAGGCAGACTCATCCCCATCAGAGATGAGTCCAGTGAGGGTTGTATCGCCCGTGAACTTCAGGAGCTTCACAGACTGCTGACTGGAGGTGCAGCTGTTGGAGTATAGGGAGAAGAGTAAAGGAGAAAGAACCCAGCCTTGGGGGGATCCAGTGATGATGAACTGTGTGTTGGAGACGTGCCTGCCAGGTTCACATGCTGCCTTCTATTGGACAGGAAGTCAGTGATCCACGTACAGGTGGAGTCAGGCATACCAAGCTGAGAGAGCCTGTCCTGCAGCAGGGCCGGGATGATTGTGTTGAAAGTAGAACTGTAGTCCACAAACAGAATCCTGGCATAGGTTCCTGGGGAGTCCAAATGCTGCGGGATTAAGTGGAGGGCTGTGTTAATGGTGTCGTCTACAGACCTGTTGGCTCAGTAGGCAAACTCCAAGTGTGGGTCAGAGATGGCATTGAGGTATCTGAGGACAAGGCGCTTGAAGTTTTTCATCACCATAGAGGTCAGGGTGACGGATCTGTAGTCATTAAGAGCCAATTTTTTATAAGAATCAGGCAGTTTACATGTGCTGTGATAGTGACCAACTCAGATTTTGCTCAAACTTTGGTAACTGGATGCACCCAACACCAAACAAACATACACCAAGAATTTTGGCCAAATTCCATACGGTGCCCTCACCAGGGGTCATCAAAGTTCACACCCATAATGGCCTTTAACCGAAATATGGTGAACAGGAAAGATTTGGACGGCTCTTACATGAAATGCGTTCAATCCCCCCAAAGTACTTTTGTGATTTAAGTATTATAGGAGGACAATTCTTCAGAATAATCACTAATCTGGGTTGGGGGATTGAACGTGTTGACTACAGGGGGCGTTTCAAATTGACAAATTTTCAGAAATGCTCATATTTGTGAAGGCTATTACTCAATACGCGTTTAATCCCCCAGCAAGATTTTTATTGTATTAGAAAGGGCAACACTTACCCTCTTTCAAAAAAAAAAAAAAAAAAAATCAGTGGGGGATTGTGGTTTGGTCACCAGGCGGCGCCAAAGTAGTCAAATTTGTGTTTTTCATACAACTTTGGCACCCCCTGGTGGCCAAAGCATTTAATGAATTATAAACTGCATTTCTGTTGAAACTAATCCTTTTAGACAAATCAGTTGGAAAATCTTTGGGGGACTTGCCAGTTTTTGATAATAAAAAAAAAAGCATTTAATTGGCATGGGAATCCTCCACATGGTGACGTAAGCATTATTGGCCCTACATGATGAAGATAAAATGGTGACTAGCAATACTGAAAACTTTCTTTTGTGCCTAGGCCTAGCAAAATAGCCCAGATAGGCGTGCCATCTATTGTTGGCTATGATAACTGCTTAATTAATTAATTAATAGCTTATTGAGATACCCGTCCCCCCAAAGATGTTTCAATTGATATTAACACAATACATGTTAATCTTCTGAAAAATGCAGTTTGATTCATTAAACGCATTGGCCACCAGAGGGCGCCAAGGTTGTATGAACACCACAAAGTTGACCACTTTGTTGCCGCCTGGTGTTTTGCCCTTTCTAATACAATAAACATCTTACGTATTGAGTAATAGCCTTCACAAATATGGGTATTTCTGGAATTCGCCAACTTGAAGCGCCCCCTATAGTCAATGCGTTCAATCCCCCAACCCAAATTAGTGATTATTTTGAAGAACTGTCCTATAATACTTAGATCACAAAAGCACTTTGGGGGATTGAACGCATTTCATGTAAGAGCTGTCTAAAACTTCCCTGTTCACCAAATTCCAGTTTTAGGCCATACTGGGTGTGAAGTTTGATGACCCCTGGCAAGGTCACCATAGGGAATATGGCCAAATTTTTTGATGTATGTTAGTTTGGTGGAGGGTGCATCCAGTTACCAAAGTTTGAGCAAAATCCGAGTTGGTCACTATCACAGCCTGCCTGACTCTTATAACAACTGGATCTTAAGTCCTGACGTTCTTTGCTTTTGGGGGTGGGGAGGGGGTGATGGTGGAGGCCTTGAAGCATGCTGGCATGTCTCCAGTGAACAGTGGAAATTAACAGTAATAACTTCACTGATCGCTGTTTTGAAAACTAAGAAACAAATGTACTTCTTTTATAAATAAAGTCAAATCAGAATATTGTCTGTCACCACTAATAACCTAAACAGCCCATGGGAATTTTGGAAAGTTGTTATATCTCTCAGATGCAGACAGACAGATTTAAGTTTGCTTGTGAGTTTAAATGGCAATATTTTCTACTTTTTTGGAGGGGGGGGGGCAGAAGGACTCTGAACGTTGAAATCTGATGTTCCCAGCCCTGACAAGGAAGCAGTGTGTCCCGCTGTACATCTTCAAACCTGAGTGCCGTTTGCTTTACTGTTTTGAGAAAGGAGCACATTTCTACAGCACCCCCCCACAAAAAAAAAAGAAGGCAGGAGTGAGGCAACACGACAGAACGCACACATTAAAAGCAAACATACACAGCTACAAGCAAATCTACGAACACGACATGCGAAAAATGCTGAGTATGCGCGCATTTCAAGTGTACAGACAGCGATGAGAGTTTTTGTATTTGAGAGATTTGAGAAATATTTGGTGTTTGCAGTGTATATAATTTTGTTGGAGAATTTAGCGTGTATGGTTTGTGTGGTGGGTTTTTTTTGTACAAATGAGGCGCCTTATGAATGCTGAGTAAGCGCTTCAGTTTTTTTTTTTGTTT
This sequence comes from Thalassophryne amazonica, assembly GCF_902500255.1. Taxonomy (NCBI): domain Eukaryota; kingdom Metazoa; phylum Chordata; class Actinopteri; order Batrachoidiformes; family Batrachoididae; genus Thalassophryne; species Thalassophryne amazonica. The sequence continues at coordinate 54,693,255 of NC_047107.1, read as the reverse complement.
TTGTTTTTAAACTGGAGCAAGACTGAGCATGCAGCATGTCGTCAGAGTCTGAACCAGACAGTGAGGATTTTGATGATGAAGGAGATGATCCCTCTTTTGTTCTGGACGAGGAACCAGAACTGGTGGATCCACCAACGTGCGCACAGATTTCCACAGTGGGTCGGATCATGCGCTTCTGTTTGCAGCCTCTCCAGAACTCAGGCCCTATGAGCTCTGTCCCAGCGCAGAGTCCTGGAACGCAGAGATGCAGACACACACTGCGCCAGCAGTGGCTCCAGGCGCATTTCGTTTAAAGCATCGAGATTGACGTTACCTTCGGATTCGTTCTGTTCCTGTTTCGTCCCTTTTGCACTCTTGGTTCGCAGGCTATTCAGTGATAAAGCTCGTTTGTCCACTTTTTCTCAACGATTTGTGACTTTTTTCCCTTCGTTCAGCAATCGTCGTATGCCGTGTGACCTTGCCATTATGGTATCATTTGGAACCATCAACCGCACTGAGCCCAGCATAGGTAGTGCTCCTACTTGAACTAAACCATGTACTATGTGATGTAAACTGACTGCATTAAGTGAAGCTATCAGTAGTCAGTTGGCTCATATCACGCTCCTATCGGCTCCTAATATTTCAAGTTTATTTTCTATTCTCACAGCTGATATAAAAATTGTAACCACTACGGTAACAATTATACTGACTAGAAGTGACATGGGGTAACCTACATTTGTGTTAGATTGTTATTTTACTGAGTGTTTTGTCAATGCAAGTGCAAGTTTAAAAGAAAAAGAGAAAAAAAAAAGCCTGCCACGTCTTTTTTTCATGCATGCACAGAGTGGTGCTTGGCTGAATTTGGCTCAGTGTGGCCGATTCCAACAACCAGAAACCGCAATGTTTGGGAATGCTCAATTCCTCTTAATATGTGGGAAAATTTCATTTACCAGCCAACTGGTACAATTCCCCGTTAGCACCTCATACAAATATTGTGTTATGCTCACAATACTGCTTTGCTCATTCACGACTGACTTAAATACACAATATGGTGGGCAGTGACTTCTGTGGCTGTGACCCAACAAGATAGCGCCACTCAATCCCATGTACAGAGGTCAGCAACAAATTAATCAGGAGGCTTCAGTTAGTCAGAAGACTAGGGCTTCAGTCAAAACTGGATTGGCACAGGAGCTGTAGAAATATAAGTTTCTCACCTGTCCTTTGTACAGCGGCTGCTCTTCATCATCTTGCATAAGGAACATGTTTATGAAATGAATAAGGATGCTTGGTGCCACTTTAGATTCCAGAGGGGAGAAGGCTAGCCACTTGTAGAATATCATGAATACCAGGTAGCCAAACACACACAGCAGGAACACAAGCTCAGGGAGAAATACCAAGTACAGGTTGTATCGTTTTCTAAAGTGCCTGTGTGTGGAGAAAAAGAAAACAGGATTTGAGATGACAAAATTTCATATTAAAACCAAATAATGTGAAAACATGCACATTAAACGTACTTACAAGTGATTAAAAGTGCTAAGAATGACTCCAAAGCTCATATGTATGATCCCCAATATCACAGACATCTTCATCTTATAGGAGTTTAAAAACGTGAGGCGGTTGGATGCCAAGTTCCAAATCTTTACAACAGGGAGACAACACAAACAGTTTTATTATATGGCTGCGACGCTATGAGGTCTGTCCAAAAAGTATCGCACCTTTTTATTTTTTACAAAAACCATATGGATTTGAATCATGTGTGATTGCATCAGCCAAGCTTGAACCTTCGTGCGCATGTGTGAGTTTTTTCACGCCTGTCGGTTGCGTCATTCGCCTGTGAGCAGGCTTTGTGTGAGCACTGGTCCACCCCTCTCGTCGTTTTTTTATTGCGAATAAATGTCTGAACAATTTGGAGCTTTGCTGCATCAATTTTTTTCCAGAAACTGTGAGAGACCTCCAGGTGGACACCGTTCGGAAAATTAATATGGCTTTCAGGGACGGTTTTATGGGGATTACACAGATTAAGGAGTGATCCAGACGGTTTAAAGACCGCCCACAACTGCTGAGAGCGCGCCGTGCTCCGATCGACAGGCTCCAACCCCGCTGGAACAACCAGATCATTTCCAACGTGAAGGCTTTGTTGATCCGGGACATCGACTGACTTTCACAAAAAGGCAGAAGGCGTGGACATCAGCACTTTTTCGGCACATTCCACTGTTACAGGAGTTTTTTTTTCATGGAAAGAAAAGCGGAGGGACGCGCCACGGAGCCGTTCATTACGTGGCACAAAACCACCTCCGTGTTGGTCTCACAGGACGGCTTTCAGGTGGATTTCAGACGGCTGTCGGTTGCTTTTCAGTCGTGTGATTATCCAAGAAATTGAGCATGAGCTGGACATGCCCCAACATGTCCTGTGAGGCTTCATCATGGCGTTGCTTTGCGCCATGTGGCTCCACCGCGACGCGCGGAACTCCTCCGCACGTCGTCTCAATGTGCCAAAAAAAAGTGCTGATGTCCACGTCTTTTCACAATTCCTGTGCTAGTCAGACGACATACCGGATCAAGACAGCGTCCAGTTTAGAAATGAACGGCACATTCCACTGTTACAGGATTTTTTGTCATGGGAAGAGGAGTGGAGTTGTGTTTCATTTCAATAAAACCCTTGCATGTTTGCAGCTCTCATCTCAACTTGATGCCATGCGTTTAAGACAACTTTACTGAGCACAGCTTGCACTGGTCATTGTGCACCCATTACAAAAGTGGCCCCATCATACATGAGGGATTATCTGCAGTACTGTCAACTCACCGGATCAATTCCGAGAGGGTACGGTGCGCTGAAAACTCCTGCAACAGTCGGATCAAGGCCAAGAAATTGATTATTAAGGATATCATCTCTCCTGTTAGGCACAGCAATGAAACAATGAATGACTGAGTAGAAGTAGGAACTACAGTATGTACAACACTTCAACCACACATCCTGGATCCATTATTTATCACTTTGGATGCTCATTAAACAATCTAGATTAAAAATACTTGTGCATTTTCCCATCATGCTGTTTTTGCCGTTACAGTGTAACCTGCACTCAATTACTCACTTCCACACACCAGCATGGAACATGGCTGAAACGTTCCATCCAGAGCCAAAGATGTTAAGTGACTTTGAGAAACAGTCGTTGTATATGAAGCCAGTGTATACAGAGAACAGGCCCATCATTAGGATGATGTAACGACCCTCGAAGAACATGTTCCAGATCTATGCGCGCGCACACACACAGAGTTTGTTTACAGTTTGAACATATGAAAAGAATGGACTTTTTTTTGGGTTACTTAAGTTTTGAGTACTTAGTCACCTCATTCCTGGTGTTTTTCAGCTTAGTGTTTTTCTCGTACAACACCATCCATAAGGCAAAGAAAGCCATAATAACACCATGACCAAGGTCTCCAAACATCACAGCAAACAGAAACGGGAAGGTAATGATTGTGAAAGGAGCTAAAAATGGTTGACAACAAAAATAAATAAATAAAAATTAAAAAAAAGAAGAAGAAAGAAACATATTAAAAAATCCAACTATGCAGAGCTGAAGTACATATATTAAAACAGTTTTATTTTCCAGTGCTGTGTTTGATATAAGAAATTGAACAGGACAATAAAGACCAGCAAAAGCACAAGACAACTGCAACTAACTAATTACACCACAATAAAATAAATCCTGCAGGAAAAGAAGGCATGAATTAAATAACCACTACATGAAGTATGACGACATTCTTTATTATTAACTGATTCTCTCACATGAACTTTAAACATTTATGGATATATTCACATTCGCCAATGACGTGACTTGAATTGGTTCATTTTATATTTAAGTGCATGTCACACAGATGTGGACTTTCTGCATTGTGTGAAGACACCAAATGATTTGTTTTTTTTCTTGTAACATTTCATATCTGCAAGGAGTTATGATAAAACTTAGAATAAAAGAATGAGGAAAATTAAAGGAAGGAAGAACTTGTGACTTAAGAAATGTGCAGCACATCCTTTTTCCTTTCCCCATCATAAACCTCATAATATACCAACATCTCTAAATGGGTTCATAAATTACTGGCTTTGCATTTAATGTGGGCCAAACACAAAAAGAAGAAAATTTATTGTTTCCTAAAAAGATCAAGGATCCCACTGACCTGGGTTAACCTCTCTGTAACTGCCTACTCCATACGCGTCCACAATGTTCTGGAAACCAGAAGTAAATTTGTTGGTTCTTATCAGGGTGGGTGGGGTATCAGTGCTGGGAATGCGATTGACAAAGGAAGGAACTGCTGCTGCACTTTTCCTCTGAAATAACACCAAACCACAGTAATATTTTACTACAACTTTAGTTGAAAAGAACAATATCTGGAAAAACAGCAAATATACAACCCCTGGCAATAATTATGGAATCATCGGCCTCGGAGGATGTTCATTCAGTTGTTTAATTTTGTAGAAAAATAGCAGATCACAGACATGACACAAAACTAAAGTCAATTCAAATGGCAACTTTCTGGCTTTAAGAAACACTATAAGAAATCAGGAAAAAAAAAATTGTGGCAGTCAGTAACAGTTACTTTTTTAGACCAAGCAGAGGGAAAAAAATATGGACTCACTCAATTCTGAGGAATAAATTATGGAATCACCCTGCAAATTTTCATCCCCAAAACTAACACCTGCATCAAATCAGATCTGCTCGTTAGTCTGCATCTAAAAAGGAGTGATCACACCTTGGAGAGCTGTTGCACCAAGTGGACTGACATGAATCATGGCTCCAACATGAGAGATGTCAATTGAAACAAAGGAGAGGATTATCAAACTCTTAAAAGAGGGTAAATCATCACGCAATGTTGCAAAAGATGTTGGTTGTTCACAGTCAGCTGTGTCTAAACTCTGGACCAAATACAAACAACATGGGAAGGTTGTTAAAGGCAAACATACTGGTAGACCAAGGAAGACATCAAAGCGTCAAGACAGAAAATTTAAAGCAATATGTCTCAAAAATCGAAAATGCACAATAAAACAAATGAGGAACGAATGGGAGGAAACTGGAGTCAATGTCTGTGACCGAACTGTAAGAAACCGCCTAAAGGAAATGGGATTTACATACAGAAAAGCTAAACGAAAGCCATCATTACACCTAAACAGAAAAAACAAGGTTACAATGGACTAAGGAAAAGCAATCGTGGACTGTGGATGACTGGATGAAAGTCATATTCAGTGATGAATCTCGAATCTGCATTGGGCAAGGTGATGATGCTGGAACTTTTGTTTGGTGCCGTTCCAATGAGATTTATAAAGATGACTGCCTGAAGACAACATGCAAATTTCCACAGTCATTGATGACATGGGGCTGCATGTCAGGTAAAGGCATGGGGAGATGACTGTCATTATATCATCAATAAATGCACAAGTTTACGTTGATATTTTGGACACTTTTCTTATCCCATCAATTGAAAGGATGTTTGGGGATGATGAAATCATTTTTCAAGATGATAATGCATCTTGCCATAGAGCAAAAACTGTGAAAACATTCCTTGCAAAAAGACACATAGGGTCAATGTCATGGCCTGCAAATAGTCCGGATCTTAATCCAATTGAAAATCTTTGGTGGAAGTTGAAGAAAATGGTCCATGACAAGGCTCCAACCTGCAAAGCTGATCTGGCAACAGCAATCAGAGAAAGTTGGAGCCAGATTGATGAAGAGTACTGTTTGTCACTCATTAAGTCCATGCCTCAGAGACTGCAAGCTGTTATAAAAGCCAGAGGTGGTGCAACAAAATACTAGTGATGTGTTGGAGCGTTCTTTTGTTTTTCATGATTCCATAATTTTTTCCTCAGAATTGAGTGATTCCATATTTTTTTTCCCTCTGCTTGGTCTAAAAAAGTAACCGTTACTGGCTACCACAATTTTTTTTTCCTGATTTCTTATAGTTTTTCTTAAAGCCAGAAAGTTGCCATTTGAAATGACTTTAGTTTTGTGTCATGTCTGTGATCTGCTTTTTTCTACAAAATGAAACAACTGAATGTACATCCTCCGAGGCCGGTGATTCCATAATTTTTGCCAGGGGTTGTACATGCTTAACATAAAAAGTAATGCACAAAAAGACACCGACTGTGATGAATACAGAAGAAGAAGAAAAAATAAATAAATAAAAACAGGGCACCCTTATGCACCAAACATCTCGCATCTGTAGTTTGTAGCATGGCATTCAATTTGCTTAGTGTTGACTTGAACACATGCTCAAACAGGAACTTCCCAGAGATACACTCATTTGGAATTTCCTGTTCAAATTTGGTGAATATTTGATAAATTCTGATGAAGTTAACATGGGCATAATTGATACTCTGTTCAGTGAGTTGGGAAGAGGGGTCTTTAGAGGGTCTCTGTTACAGCCAATCGTCCTCAAATTCCAATTAGTCTGAGATCCACTCATTTAGGATGTCCAGTTCAAATTTGGTGAAAATATGATACTGCTTGTTTAAGTTCTGATAGACACAAGAACATGTCACTGATGCACAGACTTAGTCCATTTCTGTACTCCCTGCTGGCCATATAAAAACAGCAATAACATCAAAAATTTAGTTAAGTGTCAGTTTCCTCACCGATCCTTCTTCAAGCGCCCTCCGCAGTTTGGGTAGGTCACTAACAGGGCACCACACCTCAGCAATCAGGCACTTGTTAGTAACATCAAAACTACACAGGTTTAAAACATAATTGATGGCCTTCATCTTCTTAACCTGAATAACCCAGGTGTAGACGGATTCTGCAGCTCTGACCAGAACTTGTTTAAGGTAGTCCTCTGTCCTGAGAAGTACCTGCACACAAGAAGTGATAAATCTTTTGGGAGAGAAAGGTGACTAAACACCCTTATATTTGTGAGCTTCAGATCTCAACAGATCTGCATCGACCGAGGAGACCACAAATTTTCATTTTGAACTTGGGGTGTCACGGATCACAAAAGCCACAGTTCTGATTGGATACAGTTTTTAAGCAATGGATAGGATCATTTTTCAGATCAGCAAAAAATAAAAAATAAAAAAATAAAGTAAATAAATAAAACATTGTAAATAAAAATACCTTGCTTTCTTTTTAAAAATAACTTGGAGTAATGAAAATAAGGATTTTTTTCTGTCCTGAATGAAAATAAGATGTCCAGTGTTTTACAGAATATACGAGGTCTATTAGAAAAGTATCCAACCTTATTATTTTTTTCAAAAACCATAGGGATTTGAATCATGTGTGATTGCGTCAGACAAGCTTGAACCCTCGTGCGCATGCGTGAGTTTTTCCACGCCTGTCGGTTGTGTCATTCACCTGTGAGCAGGCTTTGAGTGAGGAGTGGTCCAGCCCCCTCATCGTTGTTTCATTGCCAGGAAATGGCGGAATGATTTGGGCTTTTTTTCCCATCAGAATTTTTTCAGAAACTGTTAGAGACTGGTAGCTGGAAACCATTAGAAAAATTTATCTGGCTTTCGGTGAAAATGTTACGGGCTTGGTAGAGAATAAGGAGTGTTACTGTCGCTTTAAGGACGGCCCGCAGCGGCTGTGGGGCGCGCCGCGCTCCGAAGCTGCCATCAACAGGCTGAACGACCATTTCATTTCTAAACGGATGGCTGTCTGGATCCATGACCATCGTGTGCCATTTCTCTGGTTATCACAAGAGCTGGACATCAGCCATGTCATGGAAAGCCGAGCAGAGGCTTCGCGCGTCACGATGGATTCGCTACTGGAGCGAGACAAAACCACCTCCGTTTTGGTCTCACAGGACGGCTTTGAGATGGCGTTCAGACAGCTGTCGGTGGTTTTTCCATCGAGTGATTATCCGAGAAATTGTGGATGTGCCAGAACATGTCCCGTGAGGCTTCATCACGGCGTTGCGCGACGCGCGGAATTCCTCCGCACGTCTGTCTCAATGTGCTGAAAAAGTGCTGATGTCCACGTCTTTTCACAATTCCTGTACTGTACTGTAATTCCTGTACTTACTGTAGTAGTAGCAGCAGTAGTTAAGGTGAGAGACACTTTTGTGTTGAATCATCAGTAAGTGTGCTAAAAGGTTGTGTCATACTTCTCTATTCTCTTTCTTTCCTTAAAACATTTTACCTGTTAATTTTTGCAAGTAACAAGTGGTTAGTGCACTTGGTTTTTTAGTGTGGAAGGTTCCCGGTTCAAACCCCACTCCTGCCACATTTCTCCATATAATGTGAAGTTGTGTCAGGAAGGGCATCTGGAGTAAAACTTGTGCCAATTCAACATGCAGGTCCACCTCAGGTTAGCTGTGGCGACCCTGAGTGCCAAACAAGGGAGAAGCCGAAGAGACTTCTTTCTAGTAGCACTAGTAGTACCAGTAGTAATAGTAGTAGCTGTCTCTTCTTGAGGCAGATTTAGTCGCACCCTAACAGTTCTCTGGAATCCAAGATAGGTGGGAGATGATAGCTTTGCTGGTGAAGATGAAGCTTTTATTTCAGTATCTGAATCAAACCTTGGGGCGAGTAACTAGCTAGTTTTAAAATAAAATACTTAATTGCACTACACCACGATTCCACGGAAATTTTACATCCCTACACGTTGATTATGTGCTGTGGAGGATGGTTGTAACGTTTCATGCTACCATGGAAAAGCTACCAAAATCCCAGGGACACAAAATCCAAGTTAAATAACCCTAACACGCTCAGAGATAAAATATGTGGGTTAATCTTTGAGAAATGCAGAGAAAACTGGCTTAACAAAAAGTCCTCCCTTGATGCAATCATTCACCAAGTACAAGACTGTCCACAAACCTGCCTACAGCTTGTTGTATTCCTGTATCCTACGGCTCATCACTATGATCTTACACTTTAACTTCTGGGTTACATATTAAGTTTTTTTATGCATTTTACAAGTTAACCTTTACTGAATGCGATGATGTAAGAAGGGACAAAAAGAAAAAACAAACAAAAAAAACACCCCCCCCCCCCCAACACACACACACACACACACACACACACACACACACACACACACACACACACACACACACACACACACACACACACACACACACACACACACGTCACCAATTAAGAACCAGAATGTTATCAAGCATTTTAAAAAGTAAAACATACTGTGTGTAGGTCCTGAATCCGAGTTCTTAGTCCTTCCACAACGTCATCCCTCTCCTCATTGCTATTCGGGTATGGATACAGGTGACAATGATAGCTAAGGAGGGGAGAACATTTGTTTTTCCATATACTTGTCACCACTGAATGAGCAACCACTTAACTGTAAGTCATTACCAGTCACAGATCTTCTTCACTTTCTGGCCAATTTGCTCTCCCCAATAAGAAATCAGGAATACCATGCTTTTAGTAGGCTCACCCTGCAGACATAATAGAAAATAACATATTTACACAAAACATAAAACCCTCAAAACTATGACCAAGTGCTTGCTTGATACTTTTAGTGGGTCAAGTGTATGTTCCTAAAGATATGGTTATAATTTTTTTTTTTTTTGCTCAAAGTAAAGCATAAAGTTGGCCTGACCATCAGTGACACTATAGTAGCTCACTGAAATTACTGGCTAGTATTAAGCCCCTTTCACATTGGCATATTCGTAGAGCTGTGTATTGCAACTTTGTGTTTCCTTTAAATACGCCCGAAATGCGCGCGTACTCAGCCTTTTTCAGTGTTCGTTTCATACTGGAAGCTGTGTGTGTTCGCTTTTTAATGTGCACACAGTCGCGTGTACCATGCCGCTACTAACCCAGTTTACTGCTATTTTCTGCCTCTGTGAAAGTGCGCTCTGTTCTCTACTGTAGGTGTGGTGCGGCTTAAAAATAGTCATTTAACATTATTATTATTTTTTGTCTTGGTGGATCACTTTCATTGTGTACAGATGCTGCCGAGTGTGGCTGTGGTAAAGGCTGTCGTGAATGAAATGCTGTGACTCGTTAAACTTTTAAACCTCCGGTTGCTCCGATCAGGTCCGCTGATTTGATCAGACCTGATCGATCAGGGCATTTGATGAGCGGACCGACATGCAGCGAGTGCGCTTTTATTTTAAAGTCACAGGTTTGATCAGACACACACAGAGAGAGCGAGAGAGAGAGGCGCCGTGTAGCACAGACTTGCCTGCAGTAACGCTGTGTTGCGCAGAGCTGCTTAAAACTGCGTTCAGTGCTCTACGCTGAAGAAAATTTAACATGTTTAATTTCTTCCGTCCTACACGCGTAGCCCTCAACATACTGCTGCGTATGGAGAAAAAACAATGTAGAGCTGCTAAAAGTGGGCGGAGAGCTGCTCAACTCAGCGTAGACGAAACGCCACAATGAGCAGCTCTATGAATATGCCAATGTGAAAGGGGCTTTAGACACTGATGTGTGTGAATATTCTACCTTTGGAATAAAGCTTTTACATGATGACACACATAATGAAAGCTCTTTAAAGCCCAAAAGCAGCTGTGTGTATATCTATATTATAATAGCCAATTGGCCTCTGTGTGTGTGTGTGTGTGTGAATGGGTTCATTCACAGAGAAACTGGGGAGAGTTGACATTTGCTGTTTGCTATGCTTATGTATTTTGGGTCAAGGATGAAAGCTGCGAAAATCAAAACTTGATAGGACAAATATTTTTGGAGAAATTAGCAATATTAGCTAGCAACAGTGAACAATGAATATTGTGCTGCAATGCACCATGGGAGTTCAGAGTGTTGCATGTTATTGTGGTTCATGTTAGATTAAGAGTGTTGTTAGTGTTATTGATTTATTGTGTTTTTGTAGATCAATTGGTTTTGTCAGTTTAGTTAAGAGTCACGTTGCTGTGAGAAGGATAGTGTGTCTGATGTCTTCCACCACCGTCTCGGGTTTTGGGTGTGTAAAATTAAAAGCACCTGTTTGCAGAGGAATGCAGAAAAGACAAAAGGCTGTGCGTGCCTGTGTATAACTTTAACCACAGAAACTGCGGAGAGGTGACATCTGCTGTTTGGTATGCTTATGTATTTTTGGGTAAAGGAAAAACAGAACGTTGATAGGATGAATATTTTTGGATAAACTACAGATATTAACTATCAACACTGAACAATGTGATAATTACATTCTCGACTCACCCCATTCCAGCATGCGGTGGTAAATCATGCATATATTAAAAGCCTGCATGCGTGTGTGCATGATTTTATTTAGTAAGTTCAACGCAAGTACAGAACATAATTGTAAATATGTTAACAATGCATGGATGACACAAGAAAGGGAAAACACTTATTTCCATTGTGGCCCATTTAAAAATCAAGTGACAAAATAGAAATAATAATAAAATAAAATAATAATGCTGACAATAATAATAAGTGTGTATATGATAACAAGAACCTAAACAATTTATAAATACATTAAGACAGTAAATTAAAAAATTACAGAATTAACAGGAAATAAAAGGGTCTAAGTCTAAAAACTGTTGGTCTAAGGTTCTAAAAACATCCGGGACTCCATTCCAACTCATGAACTCATTATAGACACTTTGTATAATTTATTACCATCCTTGAAAAATGTCAGCTACCTATTGTATAAACACTATCCAATCTAGAACCCATGGATCCCCACACGCAATATATTTTATATACTAGTGCTATATACTACATACTGTGTGTGTATGTATATAGACGTACACACACACACACACACACACACACACACACACACACACACACACAGTTAATGTCAAAACTTGTTGCATGTATTCAGTTCTCTCCTTGTTGACACTTTAGGCCCAATCTCAATTCTCTTTTGTACCCCTTCTCCTTGGTCCTACCCGCCTTGGGGGGGGGGGGGGGCTGCCGTCTGAAACTGCCGTCTTCACTGTTTGTCAACATGGCAACCGGAGCGCAACTTGTTGTAGTAGCCTGTTTGCACTTTTTATTTTCTCGCTTTTCTGCGTAAATGCAAAGAAACAGAAGTCTCAGATTTCTTCGACGCATCGCAATCATGTCAGAGAATTTTGTCATATTAATAATTCAATTAATTAATTCATAATTTATAATAATTAATAGTATTAATAATTTAATTAGTAATAAACTAATGTTAATAATACTAATAATAATTAATAGCAATAATTAATATTGTTAATTGATTAAGCATTAACTGATAGATTAGTCATTAATGAATTCATTAGTAATTAAAATAAACACTTGAACTATATCAGTCTGTGAGGAATGAATGTATACATTATACAAGTTTCACTTTTTGAATAGAATTACTGAAATAAATCAACTTTTTCATGATATTCTAATTATATGACCAGCACCTGTATGTATGTTATGGGCTGCATCTAGTTCTGTTAACCTTATATTTCTTTTTAAAATTCTCCCATTTTTTGCATCCAGCCCTATTTCCTTTAAAAATTTCCTTGACAAATAATAGTCTATTAGGATGTCAGGTTATGTGTTACACATATACGTGCGTCTGTGTGTGTATATATATTTTCCATCTTACACCCATTGATAAATCTTCTCATTTTCTGCCTGAATGCGCTCAGGGCTCCCTGTTTGTTTACAAAATACACACACGTTACAGACCTTGAAATCCAACAGCAGGGATCGCTATTATCCAAAGATTTATGAATATACAAATTAACATGCTTATACTTTATCACGATTTTCTCCATTGTGAGATATAAAAGTGTCTTATCGTAGCGTTCGTGTGTATATGCATTATAACGCCTCAGCGCACGAGCAAAGTTACGATATTCTTCAGAACAACAACATACGCAACATGCATCCAGCAGCATACTAGTTGCTGTCATAGACAACTGCCTGTAAAGTTTTTTTTTTAGTTAGTAAGTTATAACTTTCTAAACAGCGTAATTTGTAATGAAAGCCGCTTTCATTTGGGTGGCTCTTTCGGCGCCATGTTTGTTTCGGTGGAGACAGCAGTAAGCTCTTCCTACCCCTGCATCCAGATTCACAACGTTTAGAGGGGTTTTTAGCCCTGCGCCTACACCTTCGCCTCGCTCTAAAAAGAGAATTGAGCCAACCCTCTGTCTCTCGTGCCCGCGCAAAATGGAGGGGAAGTGGTAAGGGGAAGGACCAAGGTGTAGAACTGAGATTCAGCCTTAATGTCCTGTTATAGTATAAAACAGCAAAGAACCTACCGTGTCTGGGTCTTCTAAATACTCCTCAACTTCAGCATAACTAAGGATCGTGTAGCCTTTGCAAACTCTCCAAAGCATCCGCTCAAATGCCTCAATCTTCTTCCTCTGAATTAGACCAGAGATGAAACTGAATGACAACAGGAAAAATATTTATGAAATGGGTTAACGCAGGGCCTATAGTAGTGTTGCAATATCCAAATTTAGCAAATACAAGAATGAGAATATTACTGTACCAACCAACCAACCAAACAAACAAGAAAATAACCTTCAAAAAATAAAAAAAAATCATCTTTGAGAGCTAATTTTGCATATTTTACTTCGGTTATTTTATGCAACCATGATATTATATATATATATATATATATATATATATATATATATATATATATATATACACACACACACACACACAAAAAAAAACAGTATATAAAACAAGTGTGTATGGTTTAAATTATGCAGTAATGGAAGGTTCAAATAAATGACCAGATAAGGACCATAATGTTATTTATGTTGGGAATTGTTATGAGAACAATAATCACAAATATGTCTAAACCTGCCAGCAGGTATACACGGGGTCCAAGACACGTACGCAGACCATGTACTGAGCCCGCGTGAGGACCACGGGACTCAAAGATGCAGACGTAAGATGTGGGCCTGACCCACAGAGCTATGTGAACGATGACGCTGTCATACCAACTTTGCCATCAAGAGGACTAAATTTAACTAAGACGTCCATACTTTTCCAGTATGTACACTGAATAATAGCCTTTGCTCCCACTATGTGCTTTATGCGTCCAACTAACTATGCTGTAATGCAGTCTGTCAGTCTATATTTATCAATATTCAAAATCTAACTTACCTTCACATCTGTTGAACTACGTGTTCTACCAAATAGCAACAACACTGATAGAAATATTCTCTTTATGGTACACATAAAGGTCAGAGGTGATTGGGAAATGGACTGAGTTGAATATATACTTATTTATTTAAATATATAACAATCACAGTATCAGTCACTTAAAGGTGCTTCTTCTGAATAAGGTTTAACCTGACCCATTCCCCGAGACCCTGTCCCACATAACACGAATGAGGCCTAATGGCGTCCAAATGAAGACCTGACTCATATTCAAAAAGTGTTGAGGTGCAGTCAGAAAAGGTCAGACTGCTGTCTCTGAGCAATCGACATGGCTGGGCCCATTCGTGTGGCTGCCTTGAATGTTTTGCACATGTCCAAAACACTTATGGCATAGTTGAGTTGGGACACCCATCGAACAGCAGTCTATGTGCAGCCTGAGAGAAATCCCACTGCAATCTACATATTTGTACAGTATCATAACAGCATTCGGAACAATCTCATCGTAGTCAGGGGAACCCCGAAATGAATTGGGTACGTCAGATCCTGCCGGCATGTCCTGCTTGTGCTGTGTACGTGCACCTCCACTGGATCACGTTCAGGTAACGCAAAGGAAATGTCGATATGCAATATGTATGTGGCACGCATCCACATAAACATTACGCAATCAAGCCGCCAATGTGTCACTGTGCACGTCAGTGGCTTGGCACGGCAACACAGCTGAACGGGATGTCACCACCATAATACACGTTATAACATATTCACCATCAGGGCTGTGAAATGAAAATTGTGAAATCCGAGGAAAATTTGCAGGGGGTCGAGTCGGGGTTTAGGGCCGGCGGGGCCCCAGAAAACAAATTGATTTTGTATCTAATGATACATTTTCAGCATCTCCTGAGAGGAAGAAAAATCTCAAAAGAAGTGCATATTAAAATGATCCTAGACTCAATCTTTCATTTAAACTGTCAATGATAATGTTGAAATAACAGAATACGACATGGAAGTTGGACCTGGAATGATTTTCCTTTTAATTGTAAACCAAATTATACATTAACTCAGAACAATTAAACCAGAGGTGTCAAGTAACGAAGTACAAATACTTTGTTACTGTACTTAAGTACACTTTTTAGGTATCTATACTTTACTCCATTACTTATTTTTCTGCCTACTTCTGACTTCTATTACATTTTCACACAAGTACCTGTACTTTCTATCCTTACATTTTTAAAACAAACAGCCTCGCTACTCTTGGCTTCAGTTTAATGTTTATTTATTTATACATATATATATATATATATATATATATATATATATTTTTTTTATTTATTTCACATCATGTGCGCCAGTAATCAACTTTTCTGCAGCACGGCTTTGCTTTGAACCGTGAACATTCGAAGCAGTGGTTCGCAGATTGAAGCAATGCTTCGACCTGTTGCTTCGATTCTTTCTTTCTTTCCCTTAATTTTCCCCAGCTAAAACCCTAAAGAGCATACTTCTGTGAGTATTATTTACATTTTCTATGTTAAACCGACCTGTTATGGTCTTCTGAAACAGTTGATAGATGTATTTTATAACTTAAAAACGGGAGCGACGCTAATGCGTTAGCATGTCTATGGCATTTTCAATGTTAAAACTTAGCATTAAGCAATTGCAGCTCTCATCACGTTCGGGTGCATTTGTTTTCAAATTGTAATATTTCTTAAATTTATTTTTGTTTATATATTAATAATCTAATGATTATTATATACAATTTTAGAGAAAGAGGCAAAAAAAACGTGAATAGAAACAACAGAAAATATAAAAGCAACTAGCAATGAACATGCATATATAAATACATACATACATACATACATAAGTGTTTCCTGTGAACACCTAGTGACTCTTACACCTCCACTTCATCCCTGTCTTATTTAATGACAGTTTGTTTTGGTCAAACCATATTTTCAATTTAATTTCTTCAGTGATTTTCTCCAGAACTATCTGCCAAACTAGAAAACTGCTGCATCGTAGTAAGAGCAGAATACTACTGAAATAAATTTGAATAAGGAAAGTTGTGGGGTTTTTTTTTTTTCTTCCTTCACTAAATGGATGCTGCACTCACTGCAGTTTATTGTCTGGAATAGTCCCAGATTGCATTTCAGAGCTTCTAGAATTGAAACATTTTCGTGCAGGTGGTGTTGGGGGGTAATTTTGGGTTTTGGGTCTTGGACCACATGTAGAAAGAATCAGTTTTTAAATTAAACTTTCAATTCATATAGTGGCATCTACTTTTTTTTTTTTTAAGGTTACTTTATACTTTTATACTTTAAGTAGGTTTTGGAGCACATACTTTTCACTTTTACTTGAGTAAAGAGGTCAAGTTGATACTTCAACTTTTATCAGAGTGTTTTTAAACTGCAGTATCTATACTTCTAAAGTAACAAATGTGTGTACTTTTGACACCACTGAATTAAACTACATGAAATTCAAGAAGGCTGAAAAGACTGTTACAGCATTTCAAAAACCACAGCTAAAGCTTGTAGAATATTTTGAAAATCAGGGTAAAATATCTATAACACACCTTATAGTATAAAGTCACACATTCTTGTGTAAATTCCTGTAAATCCACAGTGTCTTTTTTTTCCCATGAAAAAAGTCTACATTAATAAAAACTAATTTACATTCTTGTATAAATTCATGTAATCCATTCAAAGCCACAATGTCTGTTCTCCAATAAAAGAAAGTCTTGATTAATAATAAAAGAGTCACATCATCTAGTCTAAAATCCAGTTTGAACAGCACAATGTTTTTTTCCAGGGACAGAAAAATTCTTACTGTTTCCTGATATCACAGTTCACTTTTCCCATTTATCTTTCAGGTGTGTTCATGAAGACAGTGACAATTCCATGGATTCTTGTCCTTGTCAAACTCTTTCAAACCGTCTTTCTCACCATCTTCTCTCTGTCCGACATTGGTGGTGACACAGACAGACTGCACAATTCTTTTAAAAACTTGAGAGCTCTCAAAGTTTGCGATGTCCACATGCTACATTTAGCTTAAGCGTCTTACACGAGCCACACAGCGTCGGCAAAGCAACCAACCAGTCCCGCTTTAAGACAACTGTTATAACAGATATGCTTTGAGTGGCATTTTTCATCCACGAAGTTCCACGGATCCGAGGACACAGATTTGCATCTGTAACACACAGATCAGTGTCCGCGGACTTATAAAACTTGCACAATGTCACAATAAAACAAACGCGTTGCGATAGGCATTTTAAAAAGTCAGTGATGATGACAATTACAGAGTACAACACTAACATGCCCCCCCTCCCCCCATGATGATTTTCACAGCCCTGCACCATCGATCTCTGTCAGAGGAATCACGGTGGAACTGTTTCACCAGCCCATGACACCATAAATAAACATGTAAACTCACCTCCCATACAGCCCCAAGTGCGTGTCACAGCGCAAGGCAGACAACGACCAGGGGTTTCAGCCTGCAGTGAAGTCCCTCTTGCTCTAGCTGCGCCATGTGCTGACAACCAGCTCACAAATGCCTCATCCACCACGGCATAAACATATCCCATGCCAGGTGCTGTCCTGCGGCGCGCCGATGATCCAACTGGACAGCGCGGTGCACAGCCCCTCTGTCTACTCAGTGTGCTCATCACATCGCCATTACCGGGCTGTGTCCATGAGCACAGTGTTGACAGTCCGTCATGTGTAGGACACACGTCCATCTTGCCGGCACGATGTCCTGCTCAGAGGTCAGTGTGTGCGAGGGAGAGAGTGAACAAGCGAATCAGTGAGTGAGTGACAGCACTTGAGCACATCCGCCCGGCAGTCTGAGCGCTTGATTTATGATTTTGGTGCAGTTTGATAGTCTGTGTCTCCATACTGTTGTCCAACAACTTTTGGGCTGCAGTCATGCACGACTCAGTCCGGACTGGATCCATCCACATTCTATGCATATGTAGTCATCCGGCAGTCATACATGGCTGTCCGACTGTCTGTCCCTCCAGACTGCTTCTTGATTGCCATTTTTGCAGTTTCGGCCTCAGTCGGCCTGGTTCATGCGCATTCGTACTATGTGTGACAGGGGTCTGAGCAAGCACATTGGGAATAGTGTTCAGAAAAAGACTTCCCCAGGAATTTTGATTATAGCAAGCACACCAGACTCAGTGTGGTGACTGTCCTTGCACATATCCTGTACCTCCCTCATATACATCTTTGCCACACCTTACTTCCTCATACAATACCACAACTTTTCTCTTGGCACTCTGTTATAAGCTTTCTTTAAGGCCACAAACAAACAACTCCTTCTGGCCTTCTCGACACTTCTCCATGAGCACTTTCACATCAAACACTACATCTGCAGTGCTCAGTCTGTGTAGTTTAAAGCTATTCATACTGGAAAATTCTTCTTTGAACATTGCTAGTCATTGATGGATAAGTTGTTGACATATGAATTCCATGTTTTTCTATGCATCTAATTTCAGATTATAGGGCTGTAAAATGAAAACTGTGAAATCTCAGGAAAATTTGCAGGGGTCTGGGGAGTGCAGCCCCCATAAGCTGGGGTCTAGGGCCCGCGAAGTCCCAGAAACCAAATTAATTTTTGTATCTAGTGATACATTTTCAGCATCTCCTGGAAGAAAAAAAAAATCTCAAAAGAAGTGCATGATCCTAGATTCCACCTTTCACTTGAACTGTCAATGATAATATTGAAATAAGAATATGACATGGAAGTAGGACCTGGAATGATTTTCCTTGTAATTGTAAACCACCTTATGCATCAACTCAGAACAATTAAACTACATGAAATTCATGAAGACTGAAAAGACTCTTAAAGCATTTCAAAAAACACAGATAAAGCTTGTAGAATATTTTGAAAAATCATGGTAAAATATCAATAACATACCTTATAGCAAAAAAGTCACATTCTTGTGTGAATGTAAATCCATTAAAAGCCAAAATGTCTTTTTTCCAATGAAAAAGTCTAGATGAATAAAAAGTCACATATTCTTGTGTCCCAAGGTGTAGGACAAAACGCTACAGGAGTAGTTTTGTTCCAGCAGCAATTGTGCATTTGAACAAATCTTAGCAGGGTTTGCACATATTTATTTGCCTTTTGCACATCAATTTCTATGCTGGCCGTCTTTTAGTGGTTTCTCCTGATGCTTGTTTTTAGTGGTTTAGTAAGCCGGTAAGTGCCCCGTTGTGTCTGTGTTATACTTTGGTTTTGCATATGTTCGTTGTTAGTGTTTTCATTGTTAGTGTTGTGACTAACATGGACGCCCTTTTCTGTTTGATGCAAGTCAAATCTACCCACGAGTACAAATAAAGTAACCTGAACCTGTGTGAATTACTGTAAATCCATTAAAAGCCACATGTTTTTTTCCAATGAATGAAAGTCTAGATGAATACAAAGTCACATATTCTTGTGTGAATTACAGTTAATCCATTAAAAGCCAAAATGTCTCGTTTTCAATGAAAAAGTCTACATTCATAGAAAGTCACTTATATTCTTGTGTGAATTAGTGCAAAACCATTAAAAGCCACAATGTCTTGTTTCCAATGAAAAAGTCTACATTAATAAAAAGTCACTTATATTCTTGTGTGAATTAGTGTAAAACCATTAAAAGCCACAATGTCTTGTTTCCAATGAAAAAGTCTACATTAATAAAAAGTCACTTATATTCTTGTGTGAATTAGTGTAAATCCATTAAAAGCCAGTGTTTTTTCCAATGAAAGAAAGTCGACATCAATAAAAAGTCACTTATATTCTTGCGTGAATTACTGTACATCCATTCAAAGCCACAATGTCTTTTTCCAATAAAAAAGTCTACAAGAATAAAAAGTCACATATTCTTAATTCATTTTACTCCGCGGAACTGCGGACACCAATTTGTATTTGTTATACAGATCAGTGTCTGCAGATTTATAAATATTGCATGATGTCATAAAAAACAAAAAAAGAATGCTATATACAGCAATAGGCATTTTACAAACTTGGTGACGATCACAGAGTACAACGCTAACACCTCAACCTCCTCCCCATGCCGAAATCTGCGGAATTCCACAAAGTTTTTACAGCCCTGTATATATAAATTTGCAAAAATCTAAACAACAACAACAACAAAAAAACAACCTTTTTCACATTGTCATTATGGGGTATTGTGTGTATTTTGAGGAAAGAAATCTGAATTTCATCCATTTTGGAATAAGGCTGTAACATAATGTGAAAAAAGTGAAACACTGTGAATACTTTGTAGATGGACCCTGTATATACACTATACTTCTCATAGCTAGCACAATATTCTCTCTCACCCCAGTTTAGCTCCAAGCCTCTGCATACTCCTGTAATCCATCAGTACATCTTTCTCCAGAAATGGAAACTCCTCATACTGTACTTGTAAGGGTTCATGCTGCAAGAAACACAAATCAGAGGTCAGAGAAAAAGAGACATGTGACACAGTAAAAAAATAAATAAAATAAATCACAGTAGGCACTCATTACCAAACTGGGTGGGGGGGGGGAGACTGCAATAAATCAAACCGCATTTAGAAACGTGACAAAAAAGTAGTTGTGTAAGAGCAAGCCATGACACAAACCTCTACAGGTCGCTGTATAAAGGTGCGTGTGATGCGCAACATGTGCGTGTACTCTGTCAGCTCTCGAAGATTCTTTTGAAGCTTCTCTTTATTCCTTGTGACCTCACCTAACTCAGCTTCCAGCCTCTGCAGCTGCTCCTGTTAACACCAGCGCATAATCTTAAGCAGCGAACATGAGCACAGCCATGATCTGTGCCATACTTTAACAAAAATATACTGCTTTTGTACAAACAGGGAGAGAACATACAAATAAACAGCAGGCTAAAAATATGAAATATACAGCTCTGTTTCAGGGCACCTACTCAAACAATGATAAGAAAAACAAAAACAGACGCTTGAACTACTTAACGTCATTTCAATTTGTATAGGCAGCTGAATATTTTGATTAAAAAATTTTAGGTTTTCTTTACAACTGTTAGAAAGATTTACACTAACTAGCAGCCTAATTAGTATACTTTTATATGGCATTATATTTGTATTCTGAATATAAAAATCTATGTAATGTAATGATTGTCAAGAAAAATAAACGTCATTCACAATAACATGCAAATATACAGTGGGGTAAAAAAGTAGAAGATTGTGCAAGTTCTCCTACTTATAAAGATGAGAGAGGTCTGTAATTTTCAACATAGGTACACTGCAACTGTGAGAGACAAAATGAGAAAACAACAACAAAAAAAATCCAGGAAATCACATTGTAGGATTTTTAAAGAATTTATTTGTAAAGTATGGTGGAAAATAAGTATTTGGTCACCCACAAACAAACAAGATTTCTGGCTCTCACAGACCTGTAACTTTAAGAAGTTCTTCTGTCCTCCACCTGTTACCTGAATTAATGGAATCTGTTGGAACTCGTTATCTGTATAAAAGACACCTATCCACAGCCTCAAACAGTCAGACTCCAAACTCAACCATGGCCAAGTCCAAAGAGCTGTCGAAGGACACCAGGAAGAAAATTGTAGATGTGCACCAGGGTGGGAAGAGTGAATCTACAATAGTCAAGCAGGTTGGTGTGAATAAATCAACTGTGGGAGCAATTGTAAGAAAATGGAAGACATACAAGACCATTAATAATCTCCCTCGATCTGAGGCTCCACGCAAGATCTCATCCCATGGGGTTAGGGTTAGAATGGTGAACAAAAATCCCAGAACTACACGGAGGGACCTGATGAATGACCTGCAGAGAGCTGGGAACAAAGTAACAAAGGCTACACACTACGCAGAGAGGGAATCAAATCCTGCAGTGTCAGGTGTGTCCCCTGCTTAACGTGTCCAGGCCCCTCTAAAGTTTGCCAGAGAGCATATGGATGATCCAGAAGAGGACTGGGAGAATATCATGTGGTCAGATGAAACCAAAATAGAACTTGTTAGTAAAAACTCAACTAGTCATGTTTGGAGGAAGACAAATGCTGAGTTGCATCCCAAGAACACCATACCTACTGTGAAGCATGGGGGTGGAAACATCATGCTTTGGGGCTGTTTTTCTGCAAAGGGGACAGGGCGACTGATCCGTGTTAAGGGAATAATGAACAGGGCCATGTATCGTGAGATTTTAAGCCAAAACCTCCTTCCATCAGTGACAGCACTGAAGATGCAACGTGGCTGGGTCTTCCAGCATGACAATGATCCCAAACACACCGCTCGGGCAACGAAGGACTGGCTCCATAAAAAGCGTTTCAAAGTCTCAGACCTCAACCCCATAGAAAATTTGTTGGAGTTGAAAGTCCGTGTTGCCCAGTGACAGCCCCAAAACATCACTGCTCTAGAGGAGATCTGCATGGAGGAATGGGCCAAAATACCAGCCACAGTGTGTGGAAACCTGGTGAAGACTTACAGGAAACATTTGACCTCTGTCATTGCCAACAAATGTTACAAAGTCTTGAGTTGAACTTTTGTTATTGACCAAATACTTATTTTCTACCATAATTTACAAATAAATTCTTTAAAAATCCTACAATGTGATTTCCTGGATTTTTTTTTCCATTTTGTCTCTCACAGTTGAAATGTACCTATGATGAAAATTACAGACCTCTCTCATCTTTCTAAGTAGGAGAATGTGCACAATCAGGGGCTGACTATATACTTTTTTACCCCACTGTAGTGCCAGACGATTGTAAAATTTAGTAGCTTCTCTAGTACTCTTACCAGTGGTGTGAGTATCATGTACCTATGACAGACTGTTAGTGAATCATTTTCATGAGGGAAATAATCATTTCAGTAACTAAAAACCCTACAATCTAACCACTTCATTTCCACCTTAACTCAAATTTATACTACTCCGTCTCTACAGCTCCGTAGCCAAGCAAGCCCTCTGCATTGCTGCAAATCCTCTTTGTGCCCCTCTCTGTAGCCTGAGGTGCACCTCCCAAAAATGGAAGCTACACAGCAAAATGACAGAGACTGCAGGGGATGTGATTGGTCAGTTTTAGAGGTATCTAAGTACTAATTCTAAAGTATCAAGTGTCTGCTATGTATTACTTCAGAGTTCCACACAGAACCATGGCATCACAGTAAAAGGTATGTCCACTGACATCAATTAACTAAATTGCAAAAAAGATAAATATGAGATAAAAGCAAGCAGCCAACCAATATAGTTATGATGTGTTTGGGCAAAGGAGCCAATGGGTTCACATCTCCTTCTGGAAGTGGGATATCAGCTTTCTTGACTTCCCTCAAAAGGTATCCTGTTACAAATACAGAGCAGTTTTTTCAATAATGTCAAAAAGGAATGTCTGCTTTTACCATTTAAATGGAAAATAAATACATTTCAAAATAGCTTATGACAAAGTTTCCAAAGAACAGAACAACACAAAACTGAAGCAAAGTTTTCAAAAACTATTCTTGGCAGCATGCTATTTTCCTAATCAAATAAAACAGGGTATTACATTAAACTAATCCAAGTAAACCAGCTGACTTCTCTCATGACTGTAGGGTGACTGGTTTTCAATTCATACGCTTACATTCCGATGAAGGCATTATGCAGCCATGCATTGCTGCTAAAGGCGGCATCAGAACCTTCCCTTTGTCTTGTCCAGGGCGTCAACTTTATTTTCTGCCCAGTTCTGTTCCACTGTCTGTATCTTAAGAGGACTAATTAACATCCATTCGACAACACAAACATTCTTACCAAGAATCCGCTCCATCTCTTCACATCTTTTCACCTCGTTAACATATTTGCGCTGGAATGAGTTGACATTAGGGTTGAGCTGGAACAGAAGCAAGAAACATATTGAATCAAACGTTAAATGACTCACAAATGTCTTCATCCTCATTACATGCACGGCAAGGCCCACAGATACTGTGGGACTGAAACTGTTATTTTAGGAGAGCTGAAAACAAAATCAATATCAGCTCAAAGCGTAAACTTTCATGTTAAATTTAATTTCAAGGCATCATATGAATGTTGTAGGAATTACAGCTATTTTTAAAAACTTTTATATACATGACTCAATGTTTTTTCATTTAAAGAAGCAAGAGTATGTGGCAATTGGCTGCCTAGTAATTTCACAGAGAGGAATGAATCCAGAAAACTGATGTAGAGGGAGAAAAAAGGACAAGAATATAAAATATGAAATGTGTAAAGCGAATTGCAAACCGTGCATTTGGAATCTATTGCCGTTATCTCTTTACATGAGTTATTATGGAGAAAAATGTTATGTTTCCATTGACATAAAATGTCTGAATGAATTTCAAATTAAAACAAGTGTGCAGACAAGTTTTTCCAAAAAGACTCCACTTTTGCTGAGCAATGTGGTATCCAGTGTCTTGTGACATATTTCTGGTGTAAGCCAATTCCGTCGGAAGATGACAATATAATTTTCACAAGCTATGTTTTCGGGGCAGCAGAGGAACAAGAAGTAAAAAGTAAACCATAAATAAAGGTATAATGATGAATGCACTGAAAGTTAAACAATATTAAAGCAATACAGCATTTCAAATTTGGCAATATGACTAAATTTACCTAACGCCAAGCATTATAACGAAGGTTTTTTTTTATGTTGCCAAATCGCAGCTCATTTTAATATCGATGCCATTATCGATCCGATTCCTTATCGATACCTCTTGTGAATTTTCTGTGTACTAAAAATAGGCTTTACAGGTTTTCTCTGTCAACATTTTAAATTGGTCACTGGATCCTTGATCTCTGGACATAAATAAAATAAATAAAATCTGTAGTTTTTGTCAAAAGCATTTCCTTTCAGACATTTTCGCATGAATGTCACTCCATACCTCTTAGCTGAGATCAGCCGGCTGCTGCACGTCAGCGCAGGATGTCTCATTTTGGGAGGAAAAGAAACAATTTGATCGATTGCAGTTTGTTTGTATTACAATGTTTGGAAAGAGGTCTCATTTGATTTAAATGGTGTTTTGCTTTGAATTTTATTAATTCCGACTGGACTCTATCATTTGAACTTGACTCGGTAGAGAGCCGCGCAGCGTTTGGAGCTGTGTGAACAGAACAAAGGACGATTCTCATTTCTTTCTCGCAACAAGACAGGAGTCCCAGTTAGTGACTTTAATCCACAGAAAAGTAACTCACAATTGACATATTCAGGGATGAAAGTGGCGAAAAACAAAAAAAGCTGAAACCCAAAATTAAACATGAAATGTTTGAATTCTAGAAGCTCTGAAATACAATCTGGGCCTATTCCAGACAATAAACTGCAGTGAGTGCAGCATCCATTTTGGTAAGAATAAAAAAAAAAAAAAAACTTTCCTTATTTAAATTAATTCCAGTAGTATTCTGCCCTTATTAGGAAGCAGCAGTTTTCTAGCTTGGCAGATAGTTCTGGAGGGAATCACCGAAGAAATCAACAAATCGAAAATATGGTTTGACAAAAACAAATTGTCATTAAACTTAAATAAAACAGGGATGAAGTGGAGGTGTAAGAGTCACTAGGTGTTCACAGAAAACAGTTATTTATTTCTATATTTATTTATTTATTTATTTGTGTTCATTGTTAGTTGGTTTTATCTTTTCTGTTGTGTTTTGTTTTATCAGGTTCTTTTTGTCTTTCTCTAAAATTGTATAGTAGCATTATTAGTTACCGTTATTGTTGCTATTATTATTAATATATAAATAAAAATTTTAAAAATTACAATTTGTAATACATTTGACTCTTTTATGACAACAAATGCACTCAAACGTGCTGCGATGCGAACAGCATAATGCTAACTTTAACATTGAAAATGCCATAGACATGCTAACGTGTTAGCATCAGTCCTGTTTTAACATTATAAAATATATCTATCTACTGTTTCAGAAGACCGTAACAGGTCTGTTTAACATAAAAAGGTAAATATTACTCACAGACATATGCTCTTTGAGGTTTTAGCGGGGAAAAATTAAGATAAAGCCAAATAAAACAAAGAACCAACGAAGCAGCAGATCGACGCACTTCTTCATTGATTCAAGATTCAAAGCAAAGCCATGCTGCAGAAACGGTTGATTACAGACCCGCTGCAGGGTCTGTAATCAATTTTGACAAATGATTATTTTCATGACAAACACCCACAAAAAGAACAGCCACTCTGAAGGACCAATAATGGAATCGTTAAGCAAAAAAGGCTATTGATGTCGATGGATCGAATCATTTCTTCACGATACCCGAAAGAACCGGTTCCTGATACCCAACCCTAGTCATGTTACCAGCAAAGATCTGTTAATCAACACATCTCACATGATTTCAGTCTTTTCAAGCCAAACTAGCATTGTACTGTGTACAAAACTGGATGGATTAAGAGGAAAGTTTGATATAAACTAAAAATCTTTGTTCTTTGCCATTAGGTACTTATCATGTGACAATTTTCCATCTTTATCATTATAAATGAAAAAAAAATTCCAGTCAACAACAGACAACACGTCTGTATTTTTGTTTATGAACATCTGCTGACCGAACCCCCCCCCCCCAAAAAATTGGTCTGCCCTGCCTTTACTGCACATACATTTGGGACCACAGCAGCTCGTCTGAGTCTGACTCTCTACACCCAAAGTAATCAAAGGGAATAATGTGATTATTAACCATCAGATGACAGAGTAAAACCTCATAAATCATTCTAAAGTCAGTTTTAAGCAGAAATGAGGCAATAATTGGTGAGTCGCTACTGACGCTTTGAAATGAGAGGCGCAGTGAACGCAGCAGCTAGCAGATCATCTGGCTGCGGATCACTTCCCCGTCTTTTATGATGAAATAATGTTGAATTTATGTGGAAATGACTGTTGTACAAAAGCTTCAGATATCTGTCGCCCAGATAAACAATGACTTGAGTGCAGTTTTTAAACAGAAACAAGATGATAATGAGTGAACCGCTGCTGATTTTTAGGGGGGCCCATTTGGTCGGAGACACCGGATTTATCAACCAAAATCTTTTGCAAAACACTGTCTTTATTGGCCAAACAAGACAGCTGTTCCACCCTCTCCACAGCCATCCTCCCCCAAGACTAGAGTTGGGTAAATTGGGTATCGTTAAGAAATGATTCGATCCACCGACATCAACAGCCTTTTTTGCTTAATGATTCCCTTATCAGTCCTTCAGAGTGGCTGTTTTGAGGGTGTTTGTCAGGAAAATGATAATTTCTCTACATTGATTACAGACCCTGCAGCGGGTCTAATCAATGAACTGCAATTGATCAAAATGTTTTGTTTTTTTTCCTCCTAAAATGAGACGTCCTGCACTGCAGCAGCCCAAGACTGTATGGCTGGAAACTCCAGCAGCTGTCTTAGTTCAGCTCAGATGTATGGAGAGACAACCATGTCATTAATGTCTGAAAGGAAATGCTTTTGACAAAAACTACAGATTTAGTTTATTTCTATTTATGTCCAGAGATCAAGGATCCACAACGTAGTTTATTTATGTCCAGAGATCAAGGATGCACAACGTAGTTTATTTATGTCCAGAGATCAAGGATCCAGTGCCCAATTTCATATTTATTTACTTTAAGACAATAAAATGTTGGTGAGATAGAAAACCCGTAAAGCCTACTTTTAGTACACAGAAAATTCACAAGAGGTATCGATAAGGGAATCGATAAAGAATCAGATCGATAAGAAGAATAGATAATGGTATCAATATAATCTTTTCAATACCCATCCCTAACCAAGACTTTGACCAGCATCCACTGATTGCCTATATTATCAGCTGCCTCCCTCACTTTCTCTCTTCCTCCACTTTGTACCATTTTCTTGCCCTTTCAGTCACATTAGCAGGTCTACTACATTTACCTCTCCTCCATGTCTGTCATTTAATTTTCTTCACAGCATCCTCGCACAGCCCCCACATGATCTAAACATTGCTACCAAATGTATGTCATGGTGTCTGATCACTTGAATTTCAATCCAAGTGTGTCGAAATTCTAAATCGCTTGCATACAGTGTGAATTTTGATCATATTGGCAATATAAAAATGAATGAATTCCTTTATTTAAATTCCAAGAAATAAAATTATAGTGGTGCCAAAGAAATTTTTTTTCTGACTTAAATTTTAAGAAATCAAAAGCCGTACACCTTTAAAGTAAAGAAGTTCCTGGATGGTCCGGTTTATGTTGGACATGATCCAATCTTGTGCACAGGCAAACAGCAGAACAAAGAAAATTTAAATGATTATGAAATCAGCAGATTAGCATCTTGGCATTATGCAAGTGAGTTGCAAGATGAAGAGCACCATGAATTGTAATGCAACATTTCCCTCCCCCCTTCTTCCTACAAGTTGGACAATTCCTGATGGCACAGCAGTCAACAACTTGGGTCAGCAGTCACATTTTCTTCATAAATGTTTCTCTATGGATTTTGATGATGTATGCAGGGGTGCACATAACTGGCACTCAAGGTCTTCATGTGTGCTAAAAATCATTGATGCACAGCAGACAGAGGGAGACACTTTTAATACAATCTGTCATTGCTTTCTGCCTATGAACTGCTTCCTTTGTGTTTTCTGCTGTGCATCATTTATTTTTAGCATTCACAAGCACTGTGAGTACCAGTTATGTGCATGCCTGGATATATGGCTCATTCTGACCAAAACACCATGATGCTCATTAAGTGTCAGCTGTGATTGTACACTTTCACAAATATGACTGCATGAATACTATGGGTGTACTGTACATGTTGTATCCACAGTTAGGCATGTATATGTTTAAATTTCTTCTATGAAAACCTTTGCTGATTATTTCTAATTGATCAAGTGTGTGTGTGTGTGTGTATATACACAGTGAGGAAAATAAGTATTTGAACACCCTGCGGTTTTGCAAGTTCTCCCACTTAGAAATCATGGAGGGGTCTGAAATTTTCATCTTAGGTGTATGTCCACTGTGAGAGACATAATCTAAAAAGCAGAAATCACAATGTATGATTTTTTTAATAATTTATTTGTATGTTACTGCTGCAAGTAAGTATTTGAACACCTACCAACCAGCAAGAATTCTGGCTCACACAGACCTGTTAATTTTTCTTTAAGAAGCCCTCTTATTCTGCACTCTTTACCTGTATTAACTGCACCTGTTTGAACTTGTTACCTGTCTAAGGACACCAGGGACAAAACTGTAGACCTGCACAAGGCTGGGATGGACTACAGGACAACAGGCAAACAGCTTGGTAGAAGACAATAACTGTTATTAGACAACTGTTTATTAGAAAGTGGAAGAAACACAAGGTGACTGTCAATCTCCCTCGGTCTGGGATTCCATGCAAGATCTCACTTTGTGGGGTAAGGATGATTCTGATAAAGCTCAGAACTACACAGGAGGACCTGGTCAATGACCTGAAGAGAGCTGGGACCAGTCACAAAGATTACATTAGTAACACATGATGCTGTCATGGTTTAAAATCCTGCAGGGCA
This sequence comes from Thalassophryne amazonica, assembly GCF_902500255.1. Taxonomy (NCBI): domain Eukaryota; kingdom Metazoa; phylum Chordata; class Actinopteri; order Batrachoidiformes; family Batrachoididae; genus Thalassophryne; species Thalassophryne amazonica. The sequence continues at coordinate 54,663,856 of NC_047107.1, read as the reverse complement.
GCAAGATCCCCCTGCTCAAGCCAGCACATGTCCAGGCCCGTTTGAAGTTCACCAGTGACCACCTGGATGATCCAGAGGAGGCATGGGAGAAGGTCATGTGTATAGGATTATAGTTGTAGTACATGTTACTGATAAATATCTGTTAACGGGTCACTGTATAGCTATTGTACATCATTACACAGCATTCCGTGTTGTAACACCCACATTTGTCTCTTGCAGAATAAACGTGTGAGCATTGCTCGCTGGCAAGTTGAGTAAAGAGTTCGGCACTCATTTATGCTCACACGTTTATTCATGGCTCGAGCTCTGTGATGTCAATACTTTTATATCCCACTGTAACAGCATTTTCTCCCCCGTCTGTAGCACCGTCCGTGGCTCAGTTTGCTTCGATACTTCACAGACACGCTCACTACTAACACCGAGCCCACTTCACATGATTCTACTGTACTGCTCGACATAAAACTCCTGTGTGATTGCCCTCAACGACAGGCTCCACCTCCATGCCCTACATCTCTTCCATTCCCTGCCACTGAGGAGAATTGCGATAGATTGGGAAAGTGGCTGCTGGACTACTATGCATCAAGCACATTCAATATCTGTCAACATGAGCCCCTCCCCATGATGTCAAGTCCCCCCATGCACCTCATGATAGATCCGGATGCTACACCAGTGACCCACCATACCCCCATCCCGGTCCCAATACAATGGCAGGAAGAGGTCAAGGCAGGCCTTGATCAAGACGTCGGTCTCTGAGTCATCGAACCTGTACCGGTGGGAACGCCTGTAACATGGTGTCATCAGATAGTTGTGTGCCCAAAGAAATCAGGCAAACCACGACGCACAGTTGACTTCCAGGCACTTAATCGCCATGCTACCAGAGAAACACACCACACCCAGTCGCCATTCCACCAGGCTCGAGCCATCCCACCAAACACTAGGAAAATGGTGTTCGATGCCTGGAATGGGTATCATAGTATCCCGCTGCATGAAGATGACCGGCACTTGACTACATTTATAACACCCTCGGGCTGATATCGATACCATGTCACCCCCCAAGGCTACATTGCCTCAGGTGATGCATACAGTAGGTGCTTTGATGAATTCATCACGACATCCCCCATAAGGTGAAGATCGTCAATGACACTCTGATGTGGGCAGATGATATTCATGGCAGCTTCTTCCAGGCTGTTGACTGGCTTGACATAATGGACGTAATGGAGTCATTCTTAACCCCTCCAAGTTCGTATTTGCCAAAGAGTCTGTCGAGTTTGCGAGCTTCCAAATTGACCCTACAACAGTGCGACCCTGCCCTAAATCTATTGAGGCCATTCAGAACTTCCCAGTCCTGAAAAAAACATTACAGACATGCGTAGCTGGTTTGGGTTGGTCAATCATGTGTCATACGCCTTTGCATCCGCAGAGAGAATGCAGCCATTCCACCAGTTCCTGAAACCAGGAATCAGGTTTGATTGGACCGACAACATGAACACGCTGTTCAAGGAAACAAAAGCCCTCATCAAGGAGATCAAAAAGGGTGTAGCAATCTTTGACAAATCTAAGCCCACATGCCTGGCCACAGACTGGGGCAAGGATGGCTTAGGGTTTTGGCTCTTCCAGAAGCATGCACATGCCCCTCATCGCGGCCATTCTGCTGCCCAGATGGATGGCAGATTACCCTGGTCAGCAGTAGATTTACTTCGGGCGCAGAGTCCAGGTATGCGCCTATTGAAGGGGAAGCATTAGCTGTCGTGGACACCCTGGAGAAGGCCCGCCACTTTGTCATCGGTTGCCCTGAACTCATCATAGCCGTCGATCACAAACCCCTCCTTAAAGTACTAGGAGACAGGCGGTTGGATGACATCCCAAATCCCCGCCTACTAAACCTGAAGGAGAAGACCCTGCGCTACCGCTTTCGTGTTGTTCACATCCCTGGAACCCGGCATGCTGCTACAGATACCCTGTCCAGACACCCGGTAGGGAAACGATCACACTTGGAGCTACCTGATGACTTGTCTGCTTCGTGCGTCACACCAACCCTACCTCCCAATGTCCTGGCCCGTCTACGTTGCACCGACACGACGATCATTGAGGTATGTTCATATGACTCCACTGATAACACACTGATCAAATCAGTTTCATGGGATGACGTCCGCCTGGCCACCTCGAGTGATCCAACCATGGTGGAATTGCTGAACCTCATCGAGGACGGCTTCCCAGAGCTTAAGGCATGCCTCCCCCCAGCACTCAGACCATACCATCAATATAGGGAATATCTGAGCAGTTTTGACAGTGTCGCCCTCTACCGTGACCAAGTCATCATCCCGGCATCCCTGCGTAACAGGGTGCTTGAGGCCCTCCACTCAGCCCATCAAGGCATCACCCAGATGTGCTCCAGGGCAGAGTCGTCCTTCTTCTGGCCAGGTATGACCCCTGCTATCACAGAGCTACGAGAACGATGCACTGCCTGCAACCGCATGGCTCCCTCTCAGCCCAGCGCCCCTCCCACGCCCCCCTTACTGCCTGCGTACCCTTCTCATACCAAGGCAGACACTTCCTCGTCATCGATTGCTACAGCAACTGGCCAATCGTGGAGGAAAGTGCCAATGGAGCATCGGGCATGATCACTGCCCTTCATCGCACATTTGTCACCTATGGAATTGCGGAGGAATTGTCGTCTGATGGTGGACCAGAATTCACGGCACTGTTGACAGAATGCTTCCTTAGTGATGTTGTACATGCCATGGCCTGCCCCCTCCCCCTTAGCTTATATGGAGGCCGCTGTGATGCTTGGGAAGAGGGTAGTCTATCCCTGTGACCCTTCATTATCCATTGTCCTTTTTCATTTACATTTGATACACTTGTTTTATGACTACCGGTGATTGTGCTTTGAATATCAGTCTTTGCCGTATCATTCCAAAGACTTGGGGGGGCATACAGGATTATAGTTGTAGTACATGTTACTGATAAATATCTGTTAATGGGTCACTGTATAGCTATTGTACATAATTACACGGCATTCTGTGTTGTAACACCCACATTTGTCTCTTGCAGAATAAACGTGTGAGCATTGCTCGCTGGCAAGTTGAGTAAAGAGTTCGGCACTCATTTAATGTGGTCAGATGAGACCAGAATAGAGCTTTTTGGAATCAATTCCACTTACCATGTTTAGAGGATGAGAACAACCCCAAGAAAACCATCCCAACCGTGAAGCATGGGGGTGGAAACATCATACTCTGGGGGTGCTCTTCTGCAAAGGGGACAGGACGACTGCACCGTATTGAAGGGAGGATGTACGGGGTCATGTATTGCGAGATTTTGGCAAACAACCTCCTTCCCTCAGTAAGAGCATTGAAGATGGGTCATGGCTGGATCTTCCAGCATGACAATGACCCCAAACACACAGCCAGGGCAACTAAGGAGGGGCTTTGTAAGAAGCATTTCAAGGTCCTGGAGTGGCCTGGCCAGTCTCCAGACCTGAACTCAATAGAAAATCTTTGGAGGGAGCTGAAACTCCAAACCTGAAAAATCTAGAGAAGATCTGTATGGAGGAGTGGACCAAAATCCCCGCTGCAGTGTGTGCAAACCTGGTGAAAAACTACAGTCAATCAATCAATCAACTTTTTTCTTGTATAGCGCCAAATCACAACAAACAGTTGCCCCAAGGCGCTCCACATTGCAAGGCAAGGCCATACAATAATTATGAAACACAGTCTACGTCTAAAGCAACATAACCAAGGGATGGTCCAGGGTCACCCGATCCAGCCCTAACTATAAGCCTTAGCGAAAAGGAAAGTTTTAAGCCTAATCTTAAAAGTAGAGAGGGTATCTGTCTCCCTGATCTGAATTGGGAGCTGGTTCCACAGGAGAGGAGCCTGAAAGCTGAAGGCTCTGCCTCCCATTCTACTCTTACAAACCCTAGGAACTACAAGTAAGCCCGCAGTCTGAGAGCGAAGCGCTCTAATGGGGTAATATGGTACTATGAGGTCCCTAAGATAAGATGGGACCTGATTATTCAAAACCTTATAAGTAAGAAGAAGAATTTTAAATTCTATTCTAGCATTAACAGGAAGCCAATGAAGGGAGGCCAACACGGGTGAGATATGCTCTCTCCTGCTAGTCCCCGTCAGTACTCTAGCTGCAGCATTCTGAACCAACTGAAGGCTTTTTAGGGAACTTTTAGGACAACCTGATAATAATGAATTACAATAGTCCAGCCTAGAGGAAACAAATGCATGAATTAGTTTTTCAGCATCACTCTGAGACAAGACCTTTCTGATTTTAGAGATATTGCGTAAATGCAAAAAGGCAGTCCTACATATTTGTTTAATATGCGCTTTGAATGACATATCCTGATCAAAAATAACTCCAAGATTTCTCACAGTATTACTAGAGATCAGGGAAATGCCATCCAGAGTAACGATCTGGTTAGACACCATGCTTCTAAGATTTGTGGGGCCAAGTACAATAACTTCAGTTTTATCTGAGTTTAAAAGCAGGAAATTAGAGGTCATCCATGTCTTTATGTCTGTAAGACAATCCTGCAGTTTAGCTAATTGGTGCGTATCCTCTGGCTTCATGGATAGATAAAGCTGGGTATCATCTGCGTAACAATGAAAATTTAAGCAATACCGTCTAATAATACTGCCCAAGGGAAGCATGTATAAAGTGAATAAAATTGGTCCTAGCACAGAACCTTGTGGAACTCCATAATTAACTTCAGTCTGTGAAGAAGATTCCCCATTTACATGAACAAACTGTAATCTATTAGACAAATATGATTCAAACCACCGCAGCGCAATGCCTTTAATACCTATGACATGCTCTAATCTCTGTAATAAAATTTTATGGTCAACAGTATCAAAAGCAGCACTGAGGTCCAACAGAACAAGCACAGAGATAAGTCCACTGTCCGAAGCCATAAGAAGATCATTTGTAACCTTCACTAATGCTGTTTCTGTACTATGATGAATTCTAAAACCTGACTGAAACTCTTCAAATAGACCATTCCTCTGCAGGTGATCAGTTAGCTGTTTTACAACTACCCTCTCAAGAATCTGTGAGAGAAAAGGAAGGTTGGAGATTGGCCTATAATTAGCTAAGATAGCTGGGTCAAGTGATGGCTTTTTAAGTAATGGTTTAATTACTGCCACCTTAAAGGCCTGTGGTACATAACCAACTAACAAAGATAGATTGATCATATTTAAGATTGAAGCATTAAATAATGGTAGGACTTCCTTGAGCAGCCTGGCAGGAATGGGGTCTAATAAGCATGTTGATGGTTTGGATGAAGTAACTAATGAAAATAACTCAGACAGAACAATCGGAGAGAAAGAGTCTAACCAAATACCGGCATCACTGAAAGCAGCCAAAGATAACGATACATCTTTGGGATGGTTATGAGTAATTTTTTCTCTAATAGTCAAAATTTTGTTAGCAAAGAAAGTCATGAAGTCATTACTAGTTAAAGTTAATGGAATACTCAGCTCAATAGAGCTCTGACTCTTTGTCAGCCTGGCTACAGTGCTGAAAAGAAACCTGGGGTTGTTCTTATTTTCTTCAATTAGTGATGAGTAGAAAGATGTCCTAGCTTCACGAAGGGCTTTCTTATAGAGCAACAAACTCTTTTTCCAGGCTAAGTGAAGATCTTCTAAATTAGTGAGACGCCATTTCCTCTCCAACTTACGGGTTATCTGCTTTAAGCTACGAGTTTGTGAGTTATACCACGGAGTCAGACACTTCTGATTTAAAGCTCTCTTTTTCAGAGGAGCTACAGCATCCAAAGTTGTCTTCAATGAGGATGTAAAACTATTGACAAGATACTCTAACTCCCTTACAGAGTTTAGGTAGCTACTCTGCTCTGTGTTGGTATATGACATTAGAGAACATAAAGAAGGAATCATATCCTTAAACCTAGTTACAGCGCTTTCTGAAAGACTTCTAGTGTAATGAAACTTATTCCCCACTGCAGGGTAGTCCATCAGGGTAAATGTAAATGTTATTAAAAAATGATCAGACAAAAGGGAGTTTTCAGGGAATACTGTTAAGTCTTCTATTTCCATACCATAAGTCAGAACAAGATCTAAAATATGATTAAAGTGGTGGGTGGACTCATTTACTTTTTGAGCAAAGCCGATAGAGTCTAATAATAGATTAAATGCAGTGTTGAGGCTGTCATTCTCAGCATCTGTGTGGATGTTAAAATCGCCCACTATAATTATCTTATCTGAGCTAAGCACTAAGTCAGACAAAAGGTCTGAAAATTCACAGAGAAACTCACAGTAACGACCAGGTGGACGATAGATAATAACAAATAAAACTGGTTTTTGGGACTTCCAATTTGGATGGACAAGACTAAGATACAAGCTTTCAAATGAATTAAAGCTCTGTCTAGGTTTTTGATTAATTAATAAGCTGGAATGGAAGATTGCTGCTAATCCTCCGCCCCGGCCCGTGCTACGAGCATTCTGACAGTTAGTGTGACTCGGGGGTGTTGACTCATTTAAACTAACATATTCATCCTGCTGTAACCAAGTTTCTGTTAGGCAGAATAAATCAATACGTTGATCAATTATTATATCATTTACCAACAGGGACTTAGAAGAAAGAGACCTAATGTTTAATAGACCACATTTAACTGTTTTAGTCTGTGGTGCAATTGAAGGTGCTATATTATTTTTTCTTTTTGAATTTTTATGCTTAAATAGATTTTTGCTAGTTATTGGTGGTCTGGGAGCAGGCACCGTCTCTACGGGGATGGGGTAATAGGGGGATGGCAGGGGGAGAGAAGCTGCAGAGAGGTGTATAAGACCACAGCTCTGCCTCCTGGTCCCAACGCTAGACAGTCACAGTTTGGAGGATCCCAAAAAATTGGCCAGATTTCTAGAAATGAGAGCTGCTCCCTCTAAAGTGGGATGGATGCCGTCTCTCCTAACAAGACCAGGTTTTCCCCAGAAGCTTTGCCAATTATCAATGAAGCCCACCTCATTTTTTGGACACCACTCAGACAGCCAGCAATTCAAGGAGAACATGCGGCTAAACATGTCACTCCCGGTCTGATTGGGGAGGGGCCCAGAGAAAACAACAGAGTCCGACATTGTTTTTGCAAAGTTACACACCGATTCAATGTTAATTTTAGTGACCTCCGATTGGCGTAACCGAGTGTCATTACTGCCGACGTGAATTACAATCTTACCAAATTTACGCTTAGCCTTAGCCAGCAATTTCAAATGTCCTTCGATGTCGCCTGCTCTGGCCCCCGGAAGACAATTGACAATGGTTGCTGGTGTCGCTAACTTCACATTTCTCAAAGGAAAAGTTTTACCTCTGTAATTGCAAACAAAGGCTACTGTACCAAATATTAACATTGATTTCCACAGGTGTTCAAATACTTATTTGCAGCGGTAACATACAAATAAATTATAAAAAATAAAAAAATAAAAAAATCATACATTGTGATTTCGGATTTTTTTTTTTTTTTTTAAGATTATGTCTCACAGTGGACATGCACCTAAGATGAAAATTTCAGACCCCTCCACAATTTCTAAGTGGTAGAACTTGCAAAATCACAAGGTGTTCAAATACTTATTTTCCTCACTATACACACA